>NW_019394305.1:0-251265 GCF_000612105.2 Orussus abietinus
TACCATCACGAATACGTGAGCCGTCAACGGCAACTGGTAGATGGCACAGCCATCGCGATTGCGCGAGCTCCTACCAGAAATTCGTTGCGCCGCCCTTGGGGACAAAAAACCACGAAAGCTAACGTACGAAATCAAAGGGCAGCACACGGTGCGATCGCGCGACCCTGCACGTGAGCAATCTCCCAACTCATCTCTGTCGCCAGTTGCTCCCAACTCATCTTTGTTTTATAACGTGAGGATAAATATCCTGAGAAAGGGCTTGATAACCGTAAAATTCCATTTTTGTAAAGGAACTTTTCTAAGCGCCGTGATTCGGTAAATTTCCACGATCAAGCTCTGAGAGATAAATTGCAATAAATTGGGAGCAGAGTTGAGTTGGATCCCTGAGTTGGGCCGTCGTTGAGGGCAAGTGCGTTAGTCACCTGCATTCTCCACCGAGAGTAGTACCAGAGATGAGCGTAGTACCGAACGCGATCACGCGATCATGGTTGATCAACTCATCTATGGTCGGGCGTCAATTTTAAAAATTAAGAAATATTCAGGAATATTTGTACATTTTTGGGAATCTTAATTAATTCTTAGCAAGTACTCCAAGTCTTAAGTATAAGCATTATTATAGGGTATAAAATAAAGGTAATAAATATAATAAAAATAAGTACAAGTATAAAGCTTTGAATACTACTTGAGATTTATGATCTTTTCGCTCTCCGCGTGTAGTTAATCCTTAGAGATAACGCAATTTCGACGTAGGTATGAAGTACGTTAATGTTACGTCGATTTTTATATCTACAGTTGTATTTCTTTGACGTTCGGTTCACGTTTGTTTGACATTCTTCTTACCTTCCTTCACGCATTTCTTTTACGTCTCTTAGGCCTAATTTTGTCGCGCGTGGTTCGACGAAAAGTGATAGAGCCGATTTCTTCATGTTTGAAGTATAACCATTTTTTTCTTGCATTTTAAAATCTTAAATACAAAGTAAAATGTTTGTACTATGGAATTATGCGGTATTATACAGCCTGGTATCATTTTCATCAGGAAACTATAACAACTACTGCATCTAACCTGATATAACTATATAATGATTAATTATACAAGTCGTATATTAAAAGATCAGGTATTATTAATATTTATTGTTTTGTAGTAATAAAAGTAAAAAAAAACTAAGCTATTTAATCGGGATCTTTGATATCTTTCAATATAAAAGTATCATCAAAGTTAGGCAAAAGAACTTGGGTACCTTAAAAGAAGGATATATTTCTGCAAGAAATGATGAGGCCACTGTTTTATGTTGCTTACTTGTGGTCTTATTTCATTAAGAGGTAGGGAATATTTCGGAAGAAAAGCAGAATAACTGGGATTTAATAAGTATTTTAATGTAATAATAATCATTAAAGTAACTAATAATGTTATTAAATATTTTATACATGTACATAATAATGTATTTATAATATTGGTTTGTATGTAATTATTAAGTAGACAATTATTAGTCATTAATAGTTGCAAAGATTTTATGTAAGTAGACGAGTCTTTTCCTGGGTTTGTGTAGCAATAAACAATTCATGTTTCTTATGCCCACTTGCGGCGTTCTTGAAGTGAAGTTACGGCTTTTAATTAAATAATCAATGACTTATAAAAGTACTGAGAGCTAAAATACTTTGCTTCTGCTCGTTCAGGAATTTAATCGGTCAGAAGTAGCTATCCGTCGATCCAATTTCTGAACAAGGCTAGCTGGAAGTATTCCGGTGAAGTTATTTAACGATGACTCACGTTATTCGCATTATTAGGCAACCTTTATGCTGATGTTTTTCTTATGATTAACAGTCGTACACTCTCATGTAAAAAATAGTGAGAATAACTCACTAGAAAACTGATTTTCGACCAATTTCGCTCGTAGCTAGTTCACATGTAGGACTTAAACGTAGACAATGTGAAACGTAGACTTTCATTAGATACCATGAATGGTTTGCAGTTATTGTTAGGCTATGCTTGATATTAAGCTCTGTCTATTTATGAGACATTACGCCTTCAAGTCATCCGATGTAGCACCGACATGCGCAACTAAAAAGTTCAATCACATTAACTATACTTCTTAAACCTACTGCCTTTGAATTTATTGTAGATTCGCATTACGAGGGATATTATTTGATATCGGTAAATTTAGGTGTATGCTCATACGTTGCGACCTACATATAAATTAAGTACATAAATTAAGCCTTTGCAATATTCAAGCAATAGTGGGATAGTTAACAAAACAATAATTGTAGCTGTTGAATTATCTGGAAGTTGTTATGCGAAGAATGATACTTGACATTAACGAAGGCTCTTTCCTAGATACGCGTTATCAATGATCATAAACCCAATTATTTTGGGGAGCAAACGCAAAATTTATCAACCCAGTATTACTCATCGTCAACGGTCTTACAGCAAACGATACACCTGTTATATATTGTAGCTTTTGGACATAAAATTGAACCTTTCAATTACAATTACAAATGCTTAAGTAAATACGAGTGAGAAGCAACGCCGCATATTACAATATTTTTTATATACTTTTACATGCTGAACACAGTCGGTATCTAAATACTGCAAAAGCGCGTACACTAATTTCATGTAAAGTGAACAATCAACTGTACTCTGTTTCACATTGAGAAAGAATAAATCTCTTAATATTAAAACTTGTTGGTAATGTGAGATTTCCAGTATTGTAAAAGATTTCGTAATAAATAACCATGCCTCTCGTTATACGAATGTGATGCTTGGTTTGAATCAAGTTAACGTGCGTTTTCGAGGAATGACGTCATCTCCTTTTCCCAGCAATAGTTCATCATTTTACGCCGTTTTGTATAGATACTATAGTTTTGGTTACAATGACGAAGTTTAGTGCCTCGTTCATACTAGCAGGTCCGCATAAAACAACATGTAACGTCCAAAATATTACGCATGGCCATTGTAATTTTATAATTTGGCGCTACACTGTAACCGCTTCAATTCGCTAGTAATCTATTTACATAAAATCTTTGGCGAAGGCGTTATTAAACTTAGACCCATGATTTCGTAAATAGGTATCTAACATTGTTACATTCGGTTAACAGCTGCTAGCCATCTGTCACTCTTTACATAATTTTGATTTCCTCCAGCACGAGCACCCGCCGAAGCGGATAAAAGCTCTTGAAATGCACCAGATTACGACAAACGATTACCGATGACATCTAACCGTATCAACCTACACTGTCCCCGACAACTTTTGTTTCCATTTCAACGTCGGTGTTATCTGCTTCCGTGGATGATTCCGGACCACCGCGGGCGTCCACAAATTCCTGTCAATACAAATTCCATTATCAGCCGTTGAAGTCCTTCGGGATCGCAGCTTTGAATATCATGAAAATTGGGTGCTTACGTCTCGTGGGGAATCATCCGAAACGTCCATCTGCGAAAGTTCACCTAAGAAATCAATCGAAAGTGCTACTTATCGTGCCAGGAAAATTCCGCAGTTCGTTTCATGAACATCGTCAATCAGGGTGTCTAAGAATTTAGAGGTAGAATACGTCTTTCACGAATGTACAGTGCACAATGCACAGTGATGGATATGTATGCTTTCTCTGTAACTAGGGCAGGGCACGATGGGAAGTCATTCACGTCCGCCAACGTACAAATGGGGGCCGTACGTGACAAAAATCTATCACACATACACCCTGAGTGTAGCTCACCTTATTGCATCACAAAAATGGAACATAATTCTTCCGAAAGAGAAAAAGTGTCGAATAAAAGAAATTAAAAGAAAAATGTAGGATCGATGAAACAGCGTCATTTAAAATTATAGCTTGATTTTCCATGTAGTCGACATCGTAAATACCTTCTCCCCCCTAAAATTCGAGTAGCACGATCTACAATCAGAAAAATAACATCCTGCTACCTCTCTGAGAGAAAGAACGTATTAAACAAGTTTTTGCAATGGTACTCTCCATATTTAAAAATGCCCAAGCCAACTGCTGGAGAAGAGTGATACACGAAATTGTCGAAAACTTGAAAAAAAAAAAAAAAAACAGGAGTTAGTGAAAGATTCTGGTACGCTCAAAATGAAACGAAGTTTTGAAAGACGCATTCTATATAAAATTGGCGGTTTAGGTGAAAGCTTGAATCCCGCCGACTTTTCTTTTCATATAAACTTCTGCACTTCGGCGTTTCCAGTACCAGAACAGCTTTTCCTGCATGTTATACCCATTTGTACGATTGCATTATTTCTTCGCGTACATTTTCTGGACACCCTGACCTTTCTTTTACCTAAAAGAATAAGATAAGTAATCACCAACCGGGTTCCGTTTGCGTTTGACTGGTGCTAGTGGAGGTATGATGACATTCGCGGCGCTGCGTCTCCGTGTCTATGGCATGCAGTCGCTCTCTGCTCCTTCGCAGTTCGTTCCGTAACCTCTCCCGTTCGTCTTCTCTTTCTTTAACTATTTCCTGCATATTTCAAGTACCTTTAATATCGGTATCCACCAACTGCACGAGCAATGATTTACGCGATCTATTTCAGGCAACGTGAAAGTACCGTTTTCGATCAATCGCGAACGTCTAATCGACTTCACATTACCCTAAAACTGTAACGCCAAGCATGATGCAAAGGGAGACAACGTGTGCGTTCTCGGAAGTTTTATTTTTGATTCCCTGTATGTCGTCTGAAACGTCGCTATACTACAGTTTGTTTACAAGTATCATGATAAATTAAGAGATCCTCTCGTCGAAATAAAAATGAAAAAAGATTTCTTTCATGGAAAGGATGTTGTATGGTATATTAATTATAAGTAAAACGCTTTACTATTGTTTTGCATACGTAGGGTTAACCTGAGAATGAACAAATGTTTGAAATAAGAGTTTATCAAAACGGCCTTGTTCGTCGAGCGCCACAGTAAAAATTCAATTATAGTCAATCAAACTAGACTAAATCTTTACTTTTATCATTTAAACATATACTATTAGTGAATTTAAAAGTTATAACCTCATGTTGTTTATTTTTTTATTATTGATTTATAAAAACTACTTATGCGTTTTGACAGGAGGGCCCTCTTAATTGCCCCTTTCAAAATTGAATAGCACTTGGGTGTTCGGTAAAATCATGTAAAACCGAATGGAAAGACGAAAAGTGTTGTCTATTTGAACATTCTTTTTTTTTAAATTTACTTCTAAATTTACTTTGTGCTTGGAGCTATACTTTCGTTGGTTGGGTAGAAAATATCGCTGCGTTTTGGAAATGAACCGTCAAAAGGATTGCGCGATAACACACCTTATCTCTTTTGCATAATGGAGCCACGTGCGTTTAGAGAATACCAAGACGTGCTTACCAAAAGTTGTGAAAGTTGGGTCGTCAAAGAGGTACACAACGGTAGTAAGGCTACAACTGGTACTGCAGGTTGTTGAGGATAAATGTGGCTCCGTGGGGCAGGGCAACCAGTTGCCTCGCAACCGGCAACTGCTGATGCCGATGCTCCACGTAAAGCGAGCACAGCCTCAGTTTCGGTGACAGTCAGTGCAGTGTTTAGCATCCCTACTAGTTGGTTAGCTGAGAATGAAAAAGAAAAAAAAGTACGCTTAGAATACGTTATATAAAAGGAAAAGATAATTCCGACTAATGTTTAAAATCTTTCGTCAGATCGTATACCTTGACTAATGGCAGCAAGTATCAGTTCTGTGGGCTCCTTTGCGACACTTAAAGGCTCCGATGCCGTCTCTGTCGCATGCTCGAAGCTTTCTCTAGGAATATGTCGAATGTCGGCTACCAAAGCTTGTTTTTCGTTTAGAGCCTGTTTTATGAGTTCGTCCTTTCGCCTTAGGCACTCTGGAAATGAGGGTCGCTTTATACATATAATGCGATATTAATGGAAGCAGAAAACGTAAACAAGTTAAGGGGCTCATACTTATTGATCGTGTTAAAAGTTCACACGTTTCATATAGATGTAGGGAAAAATTGAAATAAACACAACATGTAAATGCAGTTTAAGCGTGTTATTAATCAAACTTTTATGATTGTATTGATATAATTATTCATCATTTCATATAAAAAAATGTTTGAGTTATGATACATAGTAAAGTACCGTACTTTGGTGTACGTCTTTGTTTGTCGTAAATTTTCAAACAGACCGATTACTTCAGAATATTCCGTTTTTAGTTAACATGTGTGTAAAATATGAATTATATGGAACCAATATTTTTTGAGATATCTTACAAGCACAAAAAAAGGCACCTTTTTTTTAAACTGCCTTGAAAGTTTGAAAACAGGTTTTCATGTAAAATGATAAGTAATTATAATATAATCGTTATTAAATCAATTATATACCTAAAGGTACGGTTAATATCGCACTTAAACTGAATTGAAATGCTGCGTTTCATTTTTTTTCTGCAACTATCGGAAAAATGTGTATTTTTAATATTTAATAGGTACGACTCCCCTTAAGTAAGGTCTCATGCAAACGTTCACAGGTAGATGAAAAAAGAATCTGGAATAAAAGTCAGGGAAAATTGTAGAATGCAACAGGTAAGAATCTGAAGGGAAACCCGGGGCATTAGTGGTCTTTACTTAGAACATTCGCGTTGTATAATTAATTTCTTGACATACCGATGGGCGTAAGAACAGGCTCCGCAATGTGAACAGGTGGTTCTTCGACGTGCACTTCGGCGGGGTCTATAAGGGAACATTGTGTACAGGTGACCAAGCGTAATGTTTCTCCAGTACCTACATACCAAAAGAAGCACCATATATCCCAGATAAATGAACGTGCAATAGAGTAGAGTCGAGAGTAAACAGTAGGTATCAAAGTGACGTGAAATCTCTTAAGGAATTCAGAGAAATCGATAATTCGATAAAATTTAATATCCAGTATACCCTAATGAAAGCCAATGTAACATCGACATATCCAGGAAGAAAACATTTTTACTAATCGAAAAGGTTTCACGTTTTAAAGCCATCGTTGTGGGAATGCAACAAATGACTCGTGAACACGTAAGGAATATCCTGACATTGTCAAGACATTTTTTGACTTGGCCGAAATCAAAACCAAAATGGCGTCGAGCTTTCATATTTTGATCAATATACTATTACTGATGGTTCTGATATAAGAAGCGAAAATATCAAGACAATTGCATACTCTAGAACACTCTAGTAATCCAGAAACATGGTAAAGGTAAAAAAGTATCTTATAAGCTTTTGTACTAAAACCAAGGTAACACGAGGTCTTGAAGAGAAAATATAGTTGGCACTGAACGCTACAGATGGCGCAGGGTGGCACTCTGCATAAAAAATCACGAATCCAGGAGATTTCTTGAGTTTTACTTCGATTTCTTTACAATCATTTGTACGACACATAGATTGTGTCATTCCGTGCAATATGACACAGCTGCCAATATAAATACGAACGTCGGGAAGGTAGGTAGTTAAAAGAATCTTTTTTACCGACGTCGATTAAATTTCTCGAGGGATTTCACTTTACCTTAATTACAGATACCTATGAATTTCTAAGTTTGACGTCACCTTGTAACTTAAAATCGTCCGTACCTGTCGTGATCGACTCAGCTTGTGGTTGTTCAGTTTGCTCGCTCGGAGTAGTCGAGGTCGTCGGCGTCGTCGGCGCGGTAGACGCGGTCGTCGTCGTGGCGGCAGTCGTCGTGGCAAGAGGAGATGCCGGCGCTGGGACTTCCGGCGTCTCCTCTTCTTCTAGTTCCGGATTCGCGGCGGAAGTCGTCGTTTCCGACACGGGAGGTTCCTCGGCAGGTGGGGCGGGCTCTTCGGGTAACACGGTAGGAGGGGTCGGCCTTCTGTCCTCGCGATCGCGAGCCTTGTACGCCTCGGCGGCCTCGGAGATATGTTTGCACCAGAGTTTCCTCTCCGCAGGGGAAGCCGCCACCAGGTCGTAGATCTGCGCCCCGTTCTGCGAGGTGTTCACCAGATAGAGGGAGTTCTTGTCCACGGCGTTGTGCCTCACGAGGACCGTGGACACCCTGACGACGGGGCTCAGGGTGGAGTTGCCCTGGTTCGTGTTGATGAACTTGAGCAGGTACTTCTCGTCCTGGCGGTGCAGCAGGAATATCGTGTCGTCGAGGAGGACGACGTGCAGGTCCACGGGCTTGGCCCGGTTGACGACTCGCCATTGGAGCGGGCCCTCGTACACGAGCTTTCGCTTGGTGATGTCGAAGTTCTTGAACTCCTGCACGGTCGGATGGTCCGATTTGTCGAAGCCGGTCCTGTCTATGGTGCGTTGGAGGTCGGCGAGCCGCTGGTAGTCCTCGGCCTCGCGTACGGCTTGGTTGACTCGGCTTAGGATCTCCTTGCTGCGCTCCAGACTCCGCAACACGGCCGCCTTCTCCTTCTCCAGGCTATCCGGGGTGTACTTTGCGAGATTCTCGAAGAGCAGGGGGTACTTGGTGAGTCTGAGCATCCCGGTTAGGATGTGATCCTTGAGCTGCAGCCTTCGACAGAGGGGATTGGCCTCGACCTCGTTCAGGAAGGAGTGCAACTTCGGATCCTTGCGACGACGGTCTCTCAGCGCGTCCAGCGCGACCTGTTGCTTGGCGCAGTAAATCGAGGCGGCTCTCTCGAAGGCTTCTCCGGCTTCGCCGTCGAACATCTCCAGGAGCAGGTCACCCACGTCGCCGACGCATGGATTCTCCTTCCTCTTACGTTTCATTGCCTGGTTGAACCGCGAATGGATCGTCACCATTTCGTCCAGGTTCGAAAACAACAGCTGGATTTGATCCAAAGGAAGGACCTGGGACTCCAGCAGCGGCTTGTGGAAAACTTGGGACAGGACCTTCAAGGCTCGAACGTGCGAGCGCTCGGTATGGAACAGTTCTGTCGGATCAAACATAATTCCTGTGATTAGTGTGTCATTTTTCATAAAAGGTAAAATCAGGATTTTATCGAGGGTGGTCCTTTAGTAATCGAATTTTTTTTTTCTCAGTAAGTATTTAATAAAAAGGTTAACTGTTATGTAGATAAGGTATTTACGCGAAATCGAGGTTTTCTTTTATCCTCATAACGAGAACGATTTATCTGCATCATTTCTTTAACATATTTTTAATTGCCAATTACAGGGATTATAGTTAATTCGCTCGTTAACGCCGGGGCTTCTTTTGAATATACTATATTTTATATTCCAATGAAGAGTGGTTTTTACGGGTGAACCAACTGGTCAGAAGGAATCGTGGATTTTTGCTTTTATCTATATCTAGACCTTCACAAGAGTCTATGGCTGTATATACTCACATCTATTACTCAAAGCTTACGTTTTGTGTTAAGATGGCTATTAGGTATTAAAAAAGTACAAATAAAAGATATCTTTTCACAGTAAAAATGAGGTATAAGTACGGACCTCTATCGCGATCTAGGTTCTACAACAAGTTCTTAATTACCCTGAGCAATTGTTTAAGAACGTACATGGAAAATATTTTATAACACACATTTAACGTCAGTCATTTACCTCTGAAGGTAATTGTTATAAGTCCTTGAAATATCCTATATATTGGATCTTCTCTTCGCAAAGTTTCATAAAGATCTGAATATTTCGATTACATAAATTCCCTCGATAACAACGTTAAGTCGACGTGAAGGGCGCCGAGAAACATAAGCGCTATTGGGTAGAAAGAAATTATTCCGATTTATTGAAATTGACTTAGATGTCTTCATAATCATTCCAGTAAAGTGATATACGGAGTATGCCATTTCGTGTAATTCGCATTGTAAAGAATAACGAACAGCATAAATAAAAATGTCGGTAGCATGGCAAGCAGTTTATCGGTCAGCTGGTATATATCCGAATTTTTTTTTATCAACGATTAATTTTCTAGGCGCCTTTCGCGTCATCTTAAGGTGAAGTGAAACCCCCTTCAAATCAGACGATTCGAATACAACACTTTTTTTTAAGGGTATTAGACCAAACTGTCCGAAACTATGACACATCACTCCTGATCATCTAAGAATTGTCCTGACACATTCAAATTTGGATTTTTTTTTTAATATTTTAACTAAGCCCTGACTAGAACCAAAATGGCGTCGAGCTCTCATATTTCGATCGATGTACAATTATCGAAGGCTCTGATGTGAGAATCAAAAGGGTCGGGACAATTTTACGACAATTTAGAACACTCTGGTAATCGATAAACTCGCGTTTGAACGGGATAAAGGCAGAAAAAGTGTTGTATGCGCTTCTATGCCAAAACGATGGGAATACGAGGTCTCGGAGTGAAAATTTAATTGACCTGGAAACCACAGATGGCGCAGGGGGTCCCTCTGCAGTCAATTAGGGCCCCAGAAAGCATGAATTTACTTCGATTTCTTTATAATTAATGTACGAAAACGACAGGTGAAGTATGCCATTTGGTTCAATACCCAATATAATTCGACACAGTTGTCAATATAAGAACGAACGTCGGCAACAAAGGTATTTGGAAAAACCTTCTTTATCGACGTCGATCAAGTTCGTCGACGTGTTTCACTTCACCTTAACCGTTTCGCCAAGATTTTCTAACTAATTAGCATACGTCTTCAGATCTGCTAACCGTTAATGACTTCTTGTCTCTTCTTCTCGGAATTACCGAGTCGTGAGAGAACCTCTTCGGCAACACCCTGACTCCAGTCGGGAGGATCGGGCTCGACGTCCACATCGCTGTCCCAGGAAGTCGATGTGTTCGCAGCCGAGGAAGCAGGATGGACCTGTTCCAGACTGGTGCTGGGACTATCCAAACTTCGGGTCGACAAACTGCTGTTCGAGGAGCTACCCGCCAAGTTACCAGGAAAGCTTCCAGAAGCCTCGCAATCACTGAAATTAATTGTACAATTAATTACCGCCGACCGAAGCCTCGCAGTCGGGGTCTCTCGCGAGACAAAATCCTACGCAATGGTCGCGACATTTCTTATCACTCCAATTATTCCGGCTTAATTTCTTTAGCCACGTGAAAACGACTAGAATGAGCAGCCGATGTTCAATTTCGCGCAAGACGTTCTTGTTGCTCTTGGGGTGTGAGCTGTATCTTGCAATATTCGATTGCCAGTAGCAGTAGATAAGACATTACAAAGGCAGCTTATCGTGTACGGATTTACATGACCTATATTTACCGCTGCTGCGATTAAAGCATTGACCATCGGTTATTCATTTTGTGCAGTGGTCTCCCATATTTAGTACTCCTTGCCACGTTCGCTAAGAATAGGAGCTGTGAATAATGTACTCCATTGACGAGATATCGATCATTCCACCCACTGGTACTGCGGACGATGTTATTATTTTCCAAACACTCGTTTATCAAGAAAGCATGATGGTAATATGGGAGAACCAATCAAATTTGGAGGAAGAGTTTACATTCGACGATCCTGATAAGCGATAATCAAGCGTACTAAAAATGGAAGCTCATCGTTTTATTGATTTACTTCGCGGGGCATAATTTCATATCTTCCTAGTTTCCTAAGAATCTGTCTTGATGTTTTGCACGCTAGTTTTCACGATTCTTTCACAACATCGATACAACCACATTTTACAGTCAAGCGATGATTTTTTTTCTAATAAGAGGGATGATGCGGAGGAACGAGGAGTCTTTGTGTCGATGATTAAAAGAATAAAAAGATAATAACTTGTAGGCTTTGCTGATACTTATATTGGAATAGATTATTGAAAGGATGTAAATCGAGTTATTTTTAGTTTTTAAAATGGATGTATAAAGTATTTGTCTCTTATTGGCATAACCTTTGGTCTGAAATACGAGACATTGAATTAAGCTCTGTGGTTGTACTTGTGGGAGAGCAGCGAGTATTGATTTTTAAGCATTTTTTGCTGATTTTCAACCAACGAATTAAATGTTTTGGGTAACTGATGTGGCTGTCGGTGGAGGTAATTATGCTGTTCAGTCCAAATATGTTACGGAGCAACAGAATAATAAAAAAGAAAAAAATAAAAAAAATAATACGCTTCCAGCCACTAAGAGGAGATATTTTTTATACGAAAAATATGGATTCCATTTATAAGCACGTACATCCCGCTTGGAGAGCTTTTTCTGCAAAATAAGGAGAAATATCGCAATGCGATAAATTAATCGCCCCACACGGAGAATGAAGATTAATCTGTACTTCCGAGAAGGCAGTGTTACATTTCTCGTCTTCTCGGAAGCAAACCATTTTTCAAGCTCTTTAACAGTACCAACAGTGTACAGAGCAAGGTTCATTTATTTCATGTCAACATTTTTCAAAATCCTGCTCGTGCTAAATCCATTTAACATGTCTTACTATGTGTCACTTCTTTCATATGGATTACATCTCTAAAATATAAAGTAAAAAACCTCAATGATTTAGAACGAATCATATTTCGATCGTTTATTCCAATAATTAAACTAAATCATTTTTTTCCTTTATTACTGATCCTATTATCGTAAGGCCCATTTTGACATAGCCAATTGGTTGTTCTCATTCACATTCTCAAGACTTCCGTCTCCGCATGAGGTAGGGGAAAGGTACCAAATGTATACCGATCACCTAAATTATACCCCATATATGTTTTTGTTGTCATTTAATATTTGTGACATCTAGTATTAGACGTTAATACACGTGCTGAATAACAAAAAAGGTACACGGGCTACGATCTAGTACTATACCCTGAGAAAAAAAAAATAAGTTGACTAAAACAAATATATTGTTGACATACATATCGTTGCCTGAATCATATATAATTGCAATAAATAATTATTTTGTTCAGAAGAAAAATTGATATCGATTTAAAACAATTCCGTTCTCACAATGCATATTTCTTTGAGTCAGCCAATTTTTTTTCTCAGGGTATGTCACAAACATTAAAAAACAACACAACATAAATGGGGTACGATTTATGCGACCAGGACGTATTTGGTAATTTTTTCATAATAAGCTACGACATCAAATGTCGAAAAACAATTCTAAAGCTTGAACAAATTTGATAGGAACCGCGTAAAGTGCTTATACGTGATTTTTTGTTCAGTGTATGTCACAAACATTAAATAACAGCACAACATGAATGGGGTACGATTTATGCGACCAGGACGCATTTGGTAATTTTTTCATAATAAGCTCCGACATCAAATGTCGAAAAACAATTCTGAAGCTTGAACAAATTTCATAGGAACCGCGCAAAGTGCTTATAAGTGATTTTTTCTCCCTGTATGTCACAAACATTAAATAACAGCACAACATGAATGGGGTACGATTTATGCGACCAGGACGCATTTGGTAATTTTTTCATAATAAGCTCCGACATCAAATGTCGAAAAACAATTCTGAACCTTGAACAAATTTCATAGGAACCGCGCGAAGTCCTTATAAGTGATGGAGCGAAACCGCTCGACTGCGGTTACGTATTCGCAACGTTTCTTTTTCTGCGTAAGGAAGGAAGCAAAGACACATCGAGGGCCGCGACGACGATCGAAGGGAAGAAACCGAGAAAAAGCCAGCCCAGGAGGAGTCCGAGCGATCGGACTGCGTCATCGGTGTCCCAATTCCGCGCGATGACTTATCCGAGCTCGTTTCCCCGAGTGCGTCACACTGTTAAAAAAATATTGCAAAATTGCAATTTTATACGCATTTTTTCGAGGTCATAGGATATTCTGACTTTAAAGCATTTTACAATACTTATGTTTCATAAACATATGAGCCCGTGATTTATTAATGGGTAATTCTGAAACTGCTCCAAGTAATTTTTGTTTTGTTTTCTTGAAAACTTCACGTTATTGTAACTTAAGAGTATGCAGCATAAAATATGGGATAAACCCATTTTTCAAATACATTTTTTACTTGGACCACTTTCACAATTACCAGCACGTACGTTACAAATTTAGCACACAAGTGTTGGAAGTTTGCTGTACAATTCCGCAAGATTATCGCGCGACGTTATAAAATTATTCATTTGTTTGGAAATATATACAATAAATGTGTAGCAATTCATTTTTAAGGGAGTTAGTAGGCTGCGCAATGCGTTTTAATCTAAGTGGGTTTAAAAGGGAATGAAAAGTAATACGAAATATTTGCTTACGGGTCTGTTTTATTTGACGTTTTACGGAGAACTTACGATAAAAAAAAGTGTTAAAATGTTTCAGAATGGCGGAACTATGGAGGCTGGAAGTTTCTGATTTTTCTTTTTACGATGTACGTGATTCTAGGAGAACGACGAGTTTAAAACAAAAAGTCAAGGTTGTTTTAGAAACTAGAAAAGATTATTTAAGAACCGATGGTACGGATTGTTGATGAAATTTTCATTCAAAAAGTAGCAACGACAGAAGTGCAAAAAGCATTGAAAAAGTTACTTCGATTGGCTTTCTTTTTTTATTAGAAACGTAATTTGTATTTCATCGAAAATCCGTGCTCTCAGTTTATAAATAATCTTTTACAATTTCCACAGCCACCTTAACTTTTTGTTTCAGATTTGCCGTTCTTCCGAATTCTTACGTACATTTTGAAAGAAAAGAATAAATAAACAAATAATGTCCAGCTTTTACAAATGAGCCAAGGTGAAAACATTTAAAAACTTCTTTTTAACCTAAACCCTCCGTGAACGGTCAAATACAACAGCCCTAAATATAATTAGTTCTTGAGGATATCTTTACCTCTTCCAAACTCTTAATTTCGTAAATGAATCAACTTTTCATTCCAACACGCTTATGCATGGAAAATATACAGATGAGTAAATTACCCTCGAGGAAGTTGAACTAAAAAAAATTGAGCAACGTTTGTAATTGTCCCTAAATTCATTCGATTTCACTTTGCCTATAGTAATAAAGATAATTACCGGTAATAAAGATTTACTTGATCCAAGAGCTTCTTTTTCTCTTCTAGAAAGTGATAATTTTTCGCTCGGTGCAAATGAATGCAACAACATTATGTACTAAAGGTGTACGACTATCATGAATACTTTTAACAGTGCAGGCTCTCTTTGG
Organism: Orussus abietinus; assembly: GCF_000612105.2. NCBI lineage: Eukaryota > Metazoa > Arthropoda > Insecta > Hymenoptera > Orussidae > Orussus > Orussus abietinus. The sequence continues at coordinate 14,933 of NW_019394305.1, forward strand.
CGACCCGGTTGATTCGGAGGAACAGTCAAAGCCGCGTTAAAAGGGAAGAAACGAAGCCGCGGTAAGCATTCGCTACCCCACGGGACATCGATCATAGAGTAAAGAAGAAAGCACTTTTCCGATCTAGAGCGACGCTGAGTAGCTCCGGGTTTTCTGATCGTGAAGGCCCTGATCGCGTCCTCGTGGTTCTCGTCGGCGGTCACACCTTTGGCCTCGCTCTTGTTCGCCGTGCAAGAGTCCGCAGGGACGGAGTTCAGCTCCGAGCACCTGTCTTGCGACATTAGGACCACGGGTACCCGCGAACTGTCCGAAGCAGCGCTAAACCTGACACACGCGTTTCAGGAAATGCTCGCCCGAGGAACCCGCGGGTTTGCTCGGCGATTGTACTCCTCGTCAGTGGTAGTTGACAGCAGCCCGTAAATGGTACGGGGATACTTTTAGCGGCTTACTTTGGGAAAATAGGGGAGCGAGTTGGACATTTTGGGGACAAAGTTACGGGGAACTGCTAGGGGATTTAAAGGCGCCCGCGATTGGACAGAATGGCAGTTCTGGAATTCTCAATCGTTACTGGAATTTTTCCAAACTTTAGAGCTTGTATTATTCTCCAATAATTGATAGCTTGTTTTGAATATAATATTTTTAATGGCCACTGTATATTATTATTATTATTCATCCTCAATTATACAGTACCAAGCGTGTCAAACGGTGAAATAATAGATAAAGGCGACCCGATGAAGATGCTTTTTTTCATATATTAATGCATTCCTGGCTCGAAAAAATGAGTTTAAGTAGTCCGAGGCAGAAAACAAAAATTATTTTTAGGTACATTGAAAAAGTATTGCGATACTGTAACCCAGGAACTTTTAAAAGCATCACTGATCGTCATTGTATCGTTCATCTTTATTCGTCCTGGTTGCCTCTTAAATGCGCGATGATCAATTTCCGATATGTACGGGCACTCTATAAAAAATGAACATATTTCCGACCGATTCGATGGATTGGGGGTTATGTCGCCAGGGATTTTGTTAAAGTTGTGTTGTTGTTTGTAAAGTTCTTTAAATCACCCAGCAGAGCCGTGCCGCGTTAAGGTGACATAAGAGTGGCATCCGAGGGGGTCAATCGTTTATGGAACTTCGTCTCTGAACTGGGTGCACCGAATCGTTTGAAATTTTACCACGCGAATCTGCCGCAAGGAAAGTCTTGACAACCCTAAAATTTAATTTCTAAAAAAATTGTTTGTTAAAAAAATGTATACAAAAATTAAATTTCGTTACTGTCAGGACCTTCAAACTGGCGTGATAAAATGTTAAATACCTCGGTGTACCCAGTTCGAAGAAAAATATCATAAACGACGTTAAACGACGACCCCCAGACGCCATTTTCGTATCACCTTAAGGACCTCTCCCGCCAGGAAGGGGGCAAAAGGATTTGCACGGGATTCGGAACATGGGATTCAGGACGTTTCCGGCCGGCCGCGAATGGGGTCGAGGATGTCCGCGTCGTGGGGCTCGTTGTCTCATCTCTTATCCCCTTACCTTTTAAAAGGCTTCTAAAAGGAACGTTTCCACGTCACGTACACGCGAGGGGGCGCGCCACCCCCCGAGAACCGTCCGGAGGTTCGAGGGAAGTTCCTCGGGCACCCTTCGATCGTCCTTCGGCCAAGGAGCCGTCCTCCTGACATTCGCTTTTCTCGGTCAAGGACCGACACGCGTGCACCCCCATATGGGAATGCCTCGTCCCGTCGATTTTACGCTTCATGGATTACAGGAAATTGCGCCCGGTGATAAAAGGAAACGTTTACCGCGATTGCGAATATTAGGGGAGCCCGGGACTAGTGACATTTCTTACAGTTTTCAATTTTATCCAAATGTTTCACTTACGTGGAAAAAAAAAAGAACGGGCAGGAAAACCACAATTGTGATAATCGTAACCATGTGGTAAGGCAATATATGGGATAATCTTGCTAGGAGGTTGTGGCAATCTGAGTAACACGGTAAAGGAACAAAGTAACGGTCACTTCCCCGTTTAGTCGAGGTAATTACGAGGTACTAATTGTTCTAACATTATGGTTATCGGAACCTCACTTCATAGTTGATATCACCATTACAAATAGTAATCACTGCTGCGACTTTTTAGCGTAACGTCATGGATGTGGCAACTATTGGCAAGAATTACCATTCGATGTGATCGATCTCATTATTTGTACGGTTCATATCGCAACAATATTTTAGTCATGTTACTATAGTAACTGTAAGCAAATTATTTTTTTCCGGGCATATTGAATGGTGTGGTGCACGTTGCAATTAAAGTAGGCCATTCTCCCCTTCCTTTGATCGAATCATTATTGAAACACGTGGTTTTCTGTTATTTATTAATGATTTTCCTGTCCGGGATGGAGCAAATTGTGACTCACATAATATACCTACGATGTAATAGCGACATTTATCCGGAGTACGCGAAGGAATCTTATAAGTTAGGCAAAGCCTGAAATTTATTTGATCGATAAGAGCTATTCTTATCGATAACTTCTTTAACTTAGAGGTTTCACTTCCAACTTTCATTACGACAACGTACCGAATTTTTATACCTTCGCGTTACTTTGCATAAATTTATGCGACTATAGTTCTCTAAATTTCACTCCGATAAGAAGTTATATACTTACGATATGGCTATAAATACCGATTCCGAGATATTATACCGAGACTTGACCGATGAAATACGTTAACTGAATAACTTTCAATGTTTTTCCTTTAAACGTCTTCCCGCTATTTATCTCGGTGTCGATTTTCCTCGGCCTTTATCCCGAAGTAATCATTACGCGTCGATGCCGAGGTAATTTCGCGGTATTACTTGGAATCGACGCCGGTTCGGCCCAGCGGCATCAATTTTCCTTGCCTAACCGTGAAGATTTTAGCCGGCAGGTCTTGTCGGTGACGCGAAAGATTTATAATGTCCCATCTCTCACACGGCTCGTTTAATACGCCTCCACCGAAAACTGCCGACTTGGCTTTCGTGCTCGCGAAAAGTTCCGTAATTGACGACGACTCGCGACACGTCGTTGGTCGAATTCCTCGGGCAACATAATTTACTCCAGTTGCCACTTTGCATTAGAATTCGCGCGGCTGCTAGCGATAAAAAGGACGTTTATCCGAGCCACTGTGAGGCCGTTTTCGAGAGCTCGCTCACTTTGATATAAATCATTAAATAAATCGTTTGCGCCAGCGGGCGAGGGCTCCCTCGTGCGCGCGAAACCGTGCACTCTTTACGCGAAAATGTACGGCGCAAGAGCGGGAACTTTTTTCGCAATTTCGCGGGTAACGAAAAGTTTCGGATTCGATATAGTTGTACCGCGGAAAAATGTTTTACGGGAGGTGCTTCGCCGAGCGCAAAGTTTTGGTCCCACTGATTACCGAAACGCGGAGCTAAAAGAGAACTCGTTTTAGATATAAAGTTCAAAGAGGGTGAATAGAAACAGAGAATAGATTTAAAAAAGAACATACACATTAATTTCTTCTAATTTACGTAAATTTCTTTATAAATTAGGGGTTCGAGTTTCCTAAATCCCAGAGGGGGGCGAACACGTCGAGAAAATTTTAAACGTAGCAACGAAGAGGTAAGGTGATGCGAAAGTGTCATATATACATTACAAAAAGTCAAAACCTTCATAAAATCTTTCCCCAAATTGAGTGCACGGAACCATTTGAAATTTCATCACCAGATTATGGAGACCCTAAGGAAGAATGCGATGCACGTGAAGTTTCATTTCTTGAAATAATATTTGTATTTATCTCGGATAAGAACCAAAATAACACTTTTTCTTTTTCAAAAAATGAAATTTCACCAACATCGCGTTTTTCTTTAGGGCCTCTATAATCACGCGATAAAGTTTCAGATAATTCGATGCAACTAATTTGGAGAAAAGTTTCATAAATATATCCACGTTTTGATATATACTGAATGACCTTTTCATATCAACTTAAAAAGGACGCGTTTAACCCTTCGAATGCCGCGAAAATTCATTCCTCATGTCGCGTCGAAAGTGTTAAGAGTGAAAACTTATATGTTAAAAATCGGGCTACGCGGTTGAAGTTTCATAAATATATTCACGTTTTGATATATACTGAATGACCTTTTCATATCATCTTAAAAAGGACGAGTTTAACCCTTTGAGTGCCGCGAAAATGAATTCCTCATGTCGCGCCGAGAGGGTTAAGAGTGAAACTTATATGTTAAGAATCGGGCTACGCGGTCGACGTTTCATAAATATATTCACGTTTTGATATATAGAGAATGACCCTTTTATATCATCTTAAAAAGGAGGCGTTTAGCCCTTTCAGTGCCGCGAAAATTAATTCCTCATGTCGCGCCGAGAGGGTTAAGAGTGAAACTTATATGTTAAGAATCGGGCTACGCGGTCGAAGTTAAAAGGTTACTCGACGTATCGCAGATATATCAAAATGGAACGTCGGTGCAGTGACATTTCCCGGGTTGCCGCACGTTGCCGTACAACGAAGCCCCCGCGGTTTCGCAATCTGGATTTTGGGAAGAGGACGGGTTACTTGGCGGAGTTTTCGAGGAAAGTGCGTACGCGAAATTCCTTTCCCCGAGTGCGTCGAGTTTCGAGAAATTAGTTGGCGCGAAATGGTCGCGTGCAATGAGCAAGGTTAACGAGACGTCGGGTTTGCGGCATTGATCGGGCTTCCGAGACTAGGATATAGCCATTAATTATTTGGGAAGGAACGTTGAATTATTAATAAATACTACTCGTTATAGATGCACCGGATCCTGCGTATAAACGGCTAACAACAAGAGGCTTCGAAACCGCTGAGAAAATTCCCCCTACATTTCTGCCGTTTTGGGAAATTCTAACATTAACAAACGCTAACGTACAGATATAAATAAGATGGCACAACCGTTACTTAATCTCGAATATTTAGAAACTACCAGTTATCTAACATTTTTTTTTTAAATGTTCCTGTTAGTCCTGGATTCTTATGGTACCATTAAAATCGATATTATCTTCCCTGGGAATGAGCGGTACATTTGATACTTTAAAAATGTATAGGGCTAACAGTTATGACGACATTGGCCGTAGAATTAGACTTTAAAAATTTGATCGTCGTTATTGGCAATTAATTAATAATAAAATACAGCGAATTCTACCCGTGTACCATTTAAAGGGACAACAATTACGACGTTAGACCGAGAGTTAGGCATTATTAAAAATCGCAATGCTGTTATTGGCACTTAATTAAAAAGTGAATTCGGCCTGTATACATTATGTATACGGTAAGAGTAAGCGGACGAATCGTTTTACAGGAGACCCAGTAACTTGTAATACGTGTTAGGGGAACATTTCACGACAGGGAAGGTAGACACACACGTATGTACACACGTTCCCACCGGCATAAGTTTGTAGGTGTGCATGCAAGGTGCGTCCGTGTGTATCAGGGGCCGGAGGCTGAGCCTATACGAGTATTGATTCGAGACTATCGATTGCTTCGAAAATAAAGGCCAAGACATCTATTCAGGCCTCCGATGTCACTTGGCCCTTTCTTACCTGCATCGCGAGCGCGCTCGGAACGTCGATCGGCAATTTTTCGAATTTTTATACTTTCCGCGTTCAATATTCCAGTTCGAGAAAAGGAAAGAACCAACCCACAGCAAAACAATACAAATTTCTCGTCGGCTTTAAATTTCTGAAAGATCAAATACATAAAGTTGTCCAAATCTGATCATTTATTAAAAGAATGTTTTTCACATTTCAAATAATTGATTTTCGTCAAATTCACTGTAGACGGTTGTAATAGATATTCCTAAATTGAACCACTATCCATGGAAACAATTATCGCAAATGTAGCGTTTTGTTTACTTAGTAATATTTGCATATCGATCACTCAAATTCTGCACTTAATGCAACGTATCGTGTCTTCTATTGCCGGTTCTTCGCAAATAAAACAATGCCAAGATTGCTAAGTCGATTATTTCTCACAAGTAACGGAAAGTACGTGAAACCTTTACACTTGCGAGTTGGATTGTTTAAAAACAAGTGTAACTGTTTCATATTTTTGGAACTGCATGAATGCGCGTCAGAGAAACAAAAGAATATACATAACAATACTTTTATTCTTGGGTAGATGGTGCTAGGTTGTCTACATCAAGTTTTACTGCAGTGGCCCCAATTTAGGAGGCGGTCCAGTTTAGTCAACTTTCCTTAAATATCGGCCATGAAAAAACGGAAAAAATCAAAATAATAAAAGGATATAAGGAAAAATGTTTAAGCAAATGGCGGCACTGAGTAGAATGAGACTGCAACGACTAGACGGATTTTCTTTTTTACTTTACGCTTTCATTTTGTTTCCGTATTTATTTTATCTACGATGTTTATGTATAAATTTAGCAGATTAGATATACCTTTTATAGGCCTGTATGTTTACGTTTAGCGGGTTTGTCTAAGTGAAATATATTAGGGAGGATTATTATTTTCCTACGAACTGCTGAACGCCATACAAAGAAGAGTAATAAATACTGCACCGGCCATGGAAACCAGAAAATCAATGCACTTGAAGACTTTATCGACCGTGATAAAAAGATCCGTGTCGTAAATTCACGCATGTCGTCTTTACATTGAGCCACGACTCAAATTTATCGTCGCGAGTCAGGGGACGTATTTCTCGGAGTTTCTCTCGTAATCAGTGCAAAATGTATGTTTATGTAGGTGAGGGCGGAATAAAATTCGAGACGTTGTACCGGGCCGTGTTCGTTAATGTTTGCCTCGTTATATTTCCTGATTGCTCGCGATAAACATAATCACTCGTAAACGAGGACGAAGCGCGCGTCTTGATTCACGACGTGATCTCTCGCGATGTAAATGTCTTTCCTTCTTTTCTTTTTTTCTTTTTTTACTTACAATTTCTATACCGGCGAACCATCCGAGAAATTGCCGGGAGCTTCGCGAGGAAGCTTGCTTTTACAGAAGCTGCAACCGTCTGCAACCTCTTCGTCAACTCGAATTGGTTCTTTAGAGAGCCGATTTTAGCTGTACTGCGGATTGTACTTTTTACATTTGTTATATTTAGTGCACGGAGTACGCAGAGACCTCGAGAGATCGTTTCGAGATATTTCGAAGTAATTGCACAACGGAATTCCGCGCAGAAAATGTGCAAGGGTGCTGGCTAGAACCTAGTTAGGATATCCTACCTTGCTCGGATAGAGAAAGAATCGGGCAAAATTACGTTGATCCATAACTTAATTTTATATTGGCACTAATAGGGAATACCTACATAAAATTGTTTTGGCTGTAAAATGAAATACTAACCAAGTTATATCTTGGTGTTAAGGTGATGTGAAAGTGGCGTCGAAGAGGTCTTATTTATAAAACTTTTCTCCCAACTCGGTTTACCGAATAGTTTGAAACGTTACAACGTGAATAGGGAGACTATAAGGAAGGTCCTGAAACTCATGAAATTCTAATTCCTGTCAAATTTGTGTATAGGTATTTTTAAAATAGTTAATAAAAAATGAAATTTCGCTAGTTTCAGGACCTACCTTAGGGTCTCCATGTTCATGTTTTAAAGTATGAAACGATTTGAGACACCCAGGTTGTAGAAAAGTTTTATGAACGATTGAGCTTTCGGATTCCACTTTCACATCCCTTTAAACAGGAAAAATAGTCGTGGATGAAAGACTAAGTCTTAGCTAGAGCCTATCATAACTATAGTTGAGAACTTCTAATATGGAAGTCCCAGCTAGAGCGTAGAAACTGTCTCTAATCTTCTAATCGATTTTCCACATGGGAATTCTGCGCAATTTCGTGTGAAAAACTGAGTGAAAAAAATTCCAGATATTTAATATCTAAGCTCTGGTTAAAAATAAGACTCCGACGTTAGGAGTGTCCAGTCTTAACCGAGGTAAACTCCAGGTGAGACTGGTCCTTCACTCAAAACAATTTTCTTGGTTAACGCAATTATTATTCTTAATGCCAACGCAATAATTATATCAAAGCTAGGATTTCCCAGTTAGGATTTAATTTGACGTCTAAGACAATTTTATCTAGTCTTTTTCAGTCAGTATCTACCTAGGGCCTACTTAAAACTTAATCATGCAACCGATTTCTCCTTTATTGGACGAACTTAAAATATTTTACCTAGACTTTATATAGAAAAATGTGAAGTTCCACTGTAGGCCCTACATCGATAAGTTGGCATCCTAGTTAGGTCCCCGATACGCAAATTCGGCTATGATGCTACACCAATAAGTTGATATTTATGGATATCGTTTCGCCGTATGATGCGTTAAAAAAGGGATTATTCCATCGGGCGTCGTCGCATACTTTATCGGCCACGTCCGCTCGGCAAACGTATGGGGCGGCTGATTTGCGATACCACACAATTTGCAATCCATTACCTTTTATCTCTAATTCCTCGTTCGCGGAAACTCTCGAGTTAGTTTACGTGGTATTGCATCTTTATACCGGCCTTTCTCCGCTTCTGTTAATTAAAGTGTCGCGTCACGATTCTCCGACCACAAAAACCTGGCATTTTCAAGTCCATTAAACATAAGCCTGCACTCCCGTTCCTCTTATCAGCGTTAACGATAATGTTCTATGCACCCCCGTGACTAGCATATTTTTAATATTTATGGAAAAATCTCCCCTGCGCCGCAATGACTAATTAAATACTACGGTAAAAGATATGCTCGAGTTCATCTCTATATACAGTCTTCTACTTTAACTTCGCATTAAAGTCATTCCATTTTACGGAAACGCGGCGATACGTTTATCATGTGTATTGAATTTCTAACGAGAGGTGACATCCCGTTAATAATTCCGTTTAATTTAGGTTACTTTATACGATTTTTTTTTGCATTAATGTATTATTTTACTACGTTAGGTACGAAGTCTTTGGATGAAATGAATTACCTTTGCAAATTATTTGAAATAATCATTGAATCAATGACAATCTATGCAATTACCATTTTGGTGTAATATATTTAATGTTGACAATACAGGCTTTCGAGTAATTGCGATGAGTGTGCATCCCATTACATCGCTGTGTCGTAAGATCTATTACGAGACATTGTTCCATGAGAAAGTTACCGAGTTATTAGCCGACGTTCCGCAATTAACAAACAGAATAATCGAAGCCAGCCAATTATAGTTGAGAAGATCGAGCCTAATCTATCGACACGGCTCTCGGAATCGCTAGAAAGGCGAACTCCTTCTATTGTCGAGTTTATGCGACTTGACATTCGTACATTAACAAAGAAATGGAGAAGTAATCACACGAGTAGTAATCGCGAATATGAAATGTACCAATACTTTATATTTTCATAAATAATAAAAGTAATCACGAAGAGTAAAAAAGTAATCCCCGGGTGCTGGCAACGCAGTTTAAACGAGATAAGTTACTTTCAAACTTTCGATGTACACGTTTTACGTTTATTTTTAATACACGAATTACTCGACAAACGTAGAAATAGTGAAAAATGTGTTTTCGATACAATTTCTCCGTGAGCTTTAAATCTTATTCACAATTTATTGTTAAATGTTGATTTTTATGTTACCAGTTAAACATACGTATACAGGTCGAAGAAGTTAACACTCTTTATCCAACGGCAATGGCGTCATTGTATTGCAATCAACTTTTTTACTGCTGTACCTAACTTTTTGCTGTTTTACGGGGACTCATACCTATTTATCGTACTTTCAGATGCTTGTCACCATTTTGCATAAAAACTTGCCGTGACACTTTCAAGTCAATTTCCAAAGAATGCAATTCTTCATGTTTTGTCATAAGAACTCAGAAAGTTTTAGTTCCACATATTTCGTATTTTTGCACACATGTTGATAGAATATGAAGCTATAGAAATAGCCATCGACGACTATGTAGAAGCAAAATGACTAAAAACGTTATTGTCTATTCATATTTTTGTCAATTCCTCCTTCCTTTGCCAAAATGACGTTTTAAAATGATCGACTGCTAACAGAAATTGATGAAAGTGGTTACTTCTACACCGATAGATGTTCATGACGGTCCTTCTTCGAAAGACGGAATACTTGGAACGATGAATCTATATGAAAACTAATGACAAACGCGAATGTACACCAAAATATGTTATTTTTCGCAACGTATCATAACTCAAACATTTTTTCATGTAAAATGATAAATGATAATATCAATGCATACCTGAAAGTATGTCTGACAACTCGCTTAAACTGTATTTAAATGTGGTATTTCATTTTATTCCTGTTCTGTTTGAAAACTGGGTATTTTTACCACTGTCAATGGGTATGTGCCCCCTTGACCATTTAGCTGCAAAAGATGTATATATATGTCTACCAATTGGTGCAGTATCGCCTGTTCGTGGGGGCGAATTTCGCCCATACGTCAAAAGGGCTTAGCAATCAAAGGGTTAACAATAAATGGGACTCGAATTGGCAAATCAAAACATCGCGTACACGTAATTGCAATAGGAATTGTACTTCACCGCCGAGCAGGATCGGGAACAACAGATGCGAGTCCGGTTGCATAGAAATGGCTGGCCATGACGCAAACGGACGTAAAATGGTCCACCCCGTAACGTCGTAACGTAACGTAACGGCAGCCAACGATTCAACCATATGCCGACATTACGTTTACGAATGAGAGGGGTGTGCATCGAATGTTTACGTTACGAATGACAGGGGCAAAGGCGCGAGGCGGTGCGTTAGAGATGTTAATTGCACCGACTCGCGACTCGGGCCGCGCTTTTGACTCACGTGTTCGAGCCCTAATTATGATAGTCATCTTTTTCTCCGTATTTGCTATGGGACTTTCCATTAAAAAGACGCGACCACGGCCTCTTTATCGGCACGCCGCCACGGCACTTCGTACCGCCACTCTAAAGTGACCTCCGATGTTTGTCAAGGGACGAAGAAAGGCGGCTATTGTTTACCGATTAACTGGTGCATCGAGTGCAAAACTTTTCCTACGCTGTCACAACTTTCCGAAGCCGTTAACTGGAAAACCGCGAAGTCGATGCACGGAGGGCGATGTTTGTACAATCGGGTGATCTTTTCTTGTACGCGATATTTAGGAAGCGATTGTAATATGAAAAGGGAGTCCCCGGGAATCGTATAGAGTGGCAGCGTTATTATTTCGAACTGGGCAAAATACAATTACTTAAAACTTGTATTTATGACGGTTGAAAACGTTAACTAGAGAACGTGAAGGTGATGCATCGCAAGGATCAATTTTTTTGCATTTTATGACATTTTATTCATTCGAGGTATTTTTTCTCGCATACGATATCGATGACGCGATTGTAAAATGAAAAGGAAATTTGCAGTGAGTGTATATATTGTCATCATTATTATCACGAATGCTTATTTGGTGTTCTTCTTTTTATAGATATTCGATCTAAAATGCGAAAAATATGAAGTGGATATATATATTGGTACCGTTATTATCATGGAGGATGTAAGATTTAATTATTTAAGGATTGGTGTGTGTTTGTATTTGGAAGAACAACAAAACGATTTGCGTTTTACCAGAAACGAGTGGGATAAAAGAAGAATTTTAGATTAGACGAAGCACCGGTGAAAAAAAAAATTATTGAGTGCACTTGTGCTCTCCTGGGCACTTGAGTAGATTCAATTGAACTATTATTAAGCCTTAGAGTTCAATTCTCTGGTCCTTCGCTCGTATAGCGAATGGACATCGACCGAAATATGCTGATCGACTTAAAAAAAAAAAATTGAAATCCCCCACTGTGACGCTTTAAGTACATGATCCGTGTGATAATATTTACGTCATGAATGTTTTCCACCGTTGAAAAATTGCCGAATGTCTATCATTAATTAGCGAAAGCATTTGCATCTTAATTATTAATTCATTACAAATTTTGGGATAACCTCTACTGTATAGACTATGTCGCGAAAAATATTGTAGCATACGAGAAGTTCTGCAATTTTAATTATTTAGCATGTCCATACCGCGTATTATAAATATGCCAGGAAATGTTGAAATTATCATGGAAATGAAATCTGGATAGGTTCAATTAAAAAGAAAAAGTAGTATAGAGTAAAAGGATAAAAAAAAGCGAGAGAACGTAAAGTATGCGGCGTCTCCTGTGTAATTGGGAGCGACATTTATTAAGATAAAATTAATTTTGCAGTGATAAAATAATATATATCTAATATCTAATGATATTTTGGAGTAAATGAGTGCAAAATGAAATGTCGCGGGCGCGATACCTTACGTCAAGTTGATGTCTCAACACGCTGCCATCCCCGTCAACCATGTCCCTCTACTTTTGACGTCGAAAAATCTTGCTTTAACATCGACCATGCAGTTCACAATTGATGATCGACATAAAGTGAAATTGCACGAAGAGGCTACAGAGCGCCCGTGCGCTTACGGGTCGTACGATGCTATTACAAATTTAATTGCGACCGCTCACGATGCCTCAATTTCATCAAAAAGTACGCCCTCCATTAATTGCTGCGAAAATTACTACATTCCATAAAAAAGGATGCAAGAAAGAGGAAAAATTGACAAAGGAAGCCGGATATTCCGAGGTGACGATCCCACGCCTTGTAAATGGAACGAATCGGTATTTTTGTTTTCAACACAAATTAGATACGAATTTGTTGTCATTCTCATAAATAACAATCTATGGCTGGTATCGATATAAGTTGGATGTAAAGTTGATATCAACGGCGTCGATATTATTTTGGACGGTATAAGTTTGATATTGTTAATCTTTGGCATTGTTACATGTAACAATGAATTTCGGGGTGCGTAGTAAATAAACAGAAATTAAATCACAGGCCGAATGAACAGGAAATATAACGAGGCGCGAATTCGTTGCACTCCGCGTCGATCATTCGGCACGTTGCAGCTCCCGTCAGTCCCAGTATTTCTATTTTTAATGTCGTAAAAGCCCGATTTAGTGTCACTTCTGCCAGTCGCGATTGGCGATTGGCAAGATGCAAAACTGCTGAAGGAGGTCAAAACACCTACACGCCTATATTTTGGAACGTATCAACGCAAGTTTAACATCCCATCTGGTTGCGATCGAAACCCACCTTCGCCCAGGTCAACAATTGACCGCATTAAATTAATTAAAATCCAAACAGATGGAGAATCGACGCGCCATCGACATATTTCGACATATCGACTTATACGCCACGATTGTTATCTATAATTTTTGTCGATTTTTAATCTCGAAAAACCAAATCTACCACCACTTCCATGCACTGAGCGAAAAAGTCACTTTCTAGAAAGAAAGAAATTATTGTATCAAATAGATCATTACTAGCTACTATCAACAAAATTAGGTCAAAACGAATTAAGGACAAGTACAAGTGGTACTCAATCTTTTTAAGCTGTTTCACCGAGCTTGTTTGACTCGTTATCGTTACACTTTTTGTACATGTTCGTATTTAAAAGGGAAGTTGATTCGCCTCAAAGAGTGAAAGACTTCGAAGGAATGAATAATATTCTTGTAACAATTTCAAATTTAATAGAATTATCAGAGTATCCGGGGTTATTTCTCAAACCGCCAACAGTTACCAGTGAACCCGTTCTTGCATCAACTTCAAACGATATTCATTCGCCATTAATATTCTCAATCCTCGAGACCAATTTTCTACATACAATTTTTTTTCGCAGAATCATTTCCACTTGACATTAACTTGCCATCATTTGGGCCACAGCACAGATAGTTCCAACAAAATTGATTTCGATGACGCCAAGAAATTTGTATGGACAGAAACCCTTAGATCGTCGCAAACAATGAATTTCGGCTAGAAAGTAAATTTTTCTCTCAGCGTAATTCTTTATCGATGAAGAATAACAAGCTGGACCAGGCCTAGAGATAGCGAAACTCCTTTCGAAATCATCCCCCTCCACGAGTTTAAAACACCAAACATTCCTCACCGCCGAAAATCGAGCCCCTAACCGGCGAAAAGTGAAAGAGTGACATTAGACCGAGCAAATCGAAACCTCCGGCTGAACGAATCCACCGAGCGACGTCCAATTTCGCGAAACCCGGGGCTACAATTACCGCAACTCGCAAACACCGGTCCGCAAAAGGCGAAACCAGAGGCCGAGGCCCGCGCAACCCGACGGAAAACAAACGAGCAGGGAAAACGAAGTCAAGGGAGAAGTCAAAGGAACGAACGAAAAACACGAGCTCGGCGCGAGTCGATGACACAACACGTTGCAGCCCCCAGCGTCAGTCCGCGTATTTCTATTTTTATGGCGAAAAAGCCGGACTTTAGCGACACCCGCGTTACTCGCGACCGGCCATCGACGAGTCGCGGTTGCCAGTCAGGATGGGTCAGGATGGGTCAGGACGAGCTAGGACGAACTAGGACTCGCGACGCGGCGCAGTTCGACGGGTCTCGGTCGGACCTCGGCGTCGGAAGTCGGCACGACGGCCGGGCCGGGGCGAAATCGAGGAAAGGCAGCGAACGGGCGGGAAAAGAAAAGTAAGAACAAGGGGACGCGTGGTTACCGAGCGGGTGGTTAGGACGACGAGCGACGAGGCGGCCTTCGGCGCGAGGTGGCGCGCAATAGCGAATTACCGGCCGTGTCCGCGGAATTGAACGTTTAACGTCATACTGACGGCCGCTATGGGTTTGTACACGGAGCCAGCCGCGGGCCTGCGCGGTCCGTGCGCGTGCACGATAACCGCGCGTTCTGCCAAAAAATCTATAGCTAAGCTTCGAAGGCCGCCGGGGGAGACGGATCCAAGGAGAGAGAGAGAGAGAGAGAGGGAGAGAGCTTCGAGCGAATAATCCGAGGGATCACCTGGGACGGTGCGCCGCGTTTCTTCCGTGGACTATGTTCGGGCGGGGATGAATTTTCTTTCGTTTAAATCGTACGTATATTTAGTACAGTATCGTTTACATCGTCGCCATTTTTTTAGTTATCAACGAGAGAAAATGATGGGCGAGGGGGAGTTGCAATTTTTGTTAGCGTGAAGGAGGAATTGAAAATTAGGTATCAGGGTTCAGATAAATGTGGGCTTTTTAAGCGCCGTTAAGCTAAGAATAATCAAAGGAATCACCCGAGTGCACCAAGTTTCTTTCGTGGATGATGTTCGGGCAGGGATGGATTTTCTTTCATTTAAATCATATAATACGTATATTTAGTATAGTATCGTTTACATCGTCGTCATTTTTTTAGTTATCAACGAGAGAAAATGATGGGCGAGGGGGAGTTGCAATTTCTATTAGCGTGAAGGAGGAATTGAAAATTAGGTACCAGAGGTTAGATAAATGTGGGCTTTTTAAGCGCCGTTAAGCTAAGAATAATCAAAGGGATCACCCGAGTGCACCAAGTTTCTTTCCTGGATGATGTTCGGGCGGGGATGAATTTTCTTTTATTTAAATCGTACGTATATTTAGTACAGTATCGTTTATATCGTCGCCATTTATTTAGTTATCAATGAGAGAAAATGATGGGCGAGGGGGAATTGCAATTTCTATTAGCGTGAAGGAGGAATTGAAAATTAGGTATCAGAGTTTAGATAAATGTGGGCTTTTTAAGCGCCGTTAAGCTAAGAATAATCAAAGGAATCACCCGAGATAGTGCTCCACGTTTCTCCCGTGGATGATCGGGCAGGGATGATTTTCTTGTACTTCAATTGTATGAAAGTACTATTTAGTTAACCCTTTGCACTCCGCGCCATCCCATTTAGACTTAAAATGTCCCCTCAAAGGGGACAACGGAGTGCAAAAGGTTAAGAACCAAACAAAAATTATGAGTGAGTGGGAAGTGTGATTTTTGAGAGGCAAAAAAGACTAGAAATTAGTGCCAGTTTTAGATAAACGTGGGCTCTTTTAAGTTTCAAAAACCATTGTGGGAGTTGAATCCAAAGCTTCAAGAGGTTCAAGCGAATAATCCCAGAGATAATCTGATAATGTGATTCCCTTTGTGGATTATGTACGGACAAGGATGATAGTTCCCTTGAATTTAAATCGTGTGCACGTTTAACCAGTCATTAATCATCGAAAATGATGAATTCGTTGAAATTGTAATTTTGCAGGAAATAAGACAGGCATTGAAGATTAGTTATGTAGGCAAAAAAAGGATTTAAGCTCCAAAGGCCGCCGAGCGAAACGGATCGGCGGTTTAGAGGAGCTTTGAAAGCAGAGCAAAGGATCACCTGTGCGACGGTAAGATGCTTTTCCTCTGTGGGATGGACTTAAGTGGGGGTGAATAGTTTTCTTGAATCGAATCTTTCTAGTTCTTTGAATCGTACGTATCTTCCAACATCAATGAGGAAGTATGTTAGCTGGGATTCTTTTTAGGGAAATGTAGGTTCGTGCTCCAAAGGCCGTCAGAAGAGGCAGATCCTCAACCTCGGAGAGGTTCTATGTATCACCTGCAACGGTATGATACATTTCTTCTGTGGGCTAAGCATAAACAAGGACGAATCGTTTCTTTTAATCCAAATTGTTTGCGGATTTGTATTATTTTGTAATTAACGAAAGAAAATGATTCGATACGAGATATCGTAATTTTAGGGAGTTAAAAGGACGTTGAGTTATCAGATGTTACCTAGTTTTTAGATGTTTGGTTCGGTGGCTTAGCTTTTTTAGCCAAAAGTGGATTTAAGCTCCAAAGACCCCCGGGACAGGTAGATTCGTGGAGAGATTTCGCATGGAGAAAGATCGTCCAATCCGAGGGATCACCCCTGACGACGAGGTGCGTTCTCTACACAGATCTCGTATGAATGGGCATGGATCCTTTTTTCGCCTTCAGAACGACCGTATGAATGCGTATTCAGTTATACGTCAATGCAAAAAGGCAGTAATTCCTACATGCACTGTTTATCAGCCTGAAAATCGTATTTTTATCATTTTCTTTCTCAGTGCTTGAACGTAGTTACCGGAGGTAGGATTTACTTTTTTTACTGGAAATGAAGTATTTTCAAACAAGTGCACGTTGAAACACTACTTGCTAAAGGAGAAAAAAAAAAGAAAGAAAAAAAAAATAAATGCAAATCAGAGATTAACAGTATGTATTGTAAAAAGGTAGTGATTCGTTCTTGGTTTAGGAAATACTTGTAATCATCAAGACAATCTCCTTTCATTACGCTAAACCAAATATGGGATTGTCGGATTACTGCCACTTTAATTTTTAGGTGTTGAAGATTTTTTGGCGAGCTGGGTGTCGGGACTAATAAATTGACGGAAACAAAGTGTCAGAGCGGTAATGTAATTAAAATATACTCATCTCGATGGCAAAGTCGAGATCGAACGGAGGTTCGTAGGTAGAGTCGAGGAAAGATATGGAACGGACGTTTGCGTCATTGGGCGTAGGAGAAACCCACCTCAGTTCGTTCGATAGGACTGCGTCTTCTTGTCGAAGGCGATCGCGAATTTTTCCGCACCTTTACTTCAAATGCAAACTTTTGAATATCGCGTACGTACGCTTCGAGGAATAGATTCTGAGAATCTATAGAAACTCCGAAACTTCGTTGCGCTTTCTCTCGAATTGGAGGAAAGAGTAATATGTATATAAAAAAAAGAAAAACTTTCGCACTGATATGCGCGGAAGAAAATATACATCGAGGGTGGACTACCTCGATTTGTTTAATTGCCTCAACTAAAAATGCTTCGTAAATTAAGGTAACGTTTGGTTACGACACAAGTAAGATAAGATGTTACGTTGAATCTAGAACATTATAATTTTTTTTTCATCATTACTTTATAATTTTTTTTTCATCATTATTTCATCATTTTGCCTCAACTAAAAATGCTTCGTAAATTAAGGTAACGTTTGGTTACAATACAAGTAACGTAAGATGTTACGTTGAATCTAGAACATTATAATTTTTTTTCATCATTACGAAAAGATGCGAAACTATCTGGTTTCATGATTACATGCTGTTAGTTCCGTTTTTCAATGTCCATTCTAAAATTCAACAGTGACGGGATAATGATTATTTCGAAAGGATTCAACCCGCTCAATTTTTATATAACAAATTGACCTCCACAAATTTTACTACAATCGTTAACCACGAGCATTAACAATTAAAAAGGCTAGGGATTTTGGACGAATTAAAAACGAGAAAAATCAATGAAACAGAAAGCGTTACATGGAAGTTCGTGACGAGATCGAAAATTCGAATGAATTATCGAGCACCGAAAAAGATCGACGCGGACTTTGACATGTCGCCTCGGACATGTTGACAGCTGCGAATTTCCGAGCTCGAGTAATCGCGCGCTTGTTTTTTTTTTTTTTCTCTGAACTGATAACACATTTTCAAGATTTATAAACGTGCTCTGCAGCTTGGGTGGTTTCGACGAGGGCGAGAATTTTTGTATATCGAGTAGGGAATTGACAGCAATTTCGGTAAGCATTACATCAACGTCACGATGTCTCGGGGTATTATCAGAGCCTGGGACGGTCTTGATTGAGTTCCAGACAAATCCACAGCGAAAGACAACTGACGTCACTGCCAGTATCGTAACTTGAAAAACGTCCATCGAGTCACCAGATGGTTCACAGAGTGTCTTTACTACCATCCTTTTTCCTCCCTTTGTTTATGCACGGGACGGAGTTTATAATGGACTTAATTAAATATTATCTTTAATCGATTTACATAACCTACATTATCGGTTCTCTTTGGAAAAACCCTTATGGGACGTAAATTTCCTTGCTAAGTGCTCTGCTAAAAACGTTGAGGGATTTTTATACCTTTTGAGATATTGCAAAATTTTTCTATCGAGTTTCGAACAGATCTGCGGATAGAGATGTTTAAACGCACAGGGAAATATATATATATTAAAAAGATATGTATCCAAAAATATTTTATTTAAATACGTAAAATCAGATGGTTCCAAAAGCGTCGATTTTCCGATTTTTCTCCGATTTGTTTAGGCCCAGAGTTACGCGCATAATGGATTTAATAAAATGTTATTTTTAATCGATTTACAAAATTTATAATAACCGAATTGCTATCAACTCCCTTAGGTGAAATACTTACAGGAAGTAAATTTCCTTGGAATTTCCTTAATAGAAATGTTGGGAAACCACTTTTACGCTCGTTAAGATTCTGCAAAATCTTTAAATTGCATCTTGAATTAATTCCCGGATAAAGACGTCTAATGTCATCGTTGGTGTCACGGAAAAGATGTCAACCGAGTCACCAGATGGTTCAGAGAGCGTCGTTATTACGATTTTTCCACGTTTTGTTTATGCGCAGAATTGAGTGTGTATGGACTTAATTAAATGTTATCTTTAACGCTTTAGTTAACCCATATTAGCGAGTTTGTTAATAGTCTACTTCAACGCGAAACTCTTACGTGACATAAATTTTCTTACAAGGTTCTGTGACAGAATTTTTCAGTAATTACTCTCGAAACCTTGAAAATGAGATGACCTAACTATTAAAAATCTTTACGTCAAACGTTTCCCGAAACCGTTTCACCCAGCATAGCGAAGTAAATCGACGTGGATTTTGAAATTTTTTCCGAAATAGGTTAACGGTTGGTAATTCTCCGATTTCGTGAGATCGCGTGAATTCTCTGTTTTCCCTTAAAACAGAAATCTCCTGTCAGTCTTGATATACCTGTCAATCCAAGCTGTTGTCCCTGACTAAGTGACAGCGGGAGGTCGCGAGTGATTCCCCTCTGATATTTAGTGTATACAAACGTTGATAGTAACCGTTCCATATTAATTATCTGCAAAATAAACTGCGAAGAAGAGTAGGGGTGTTTCTGCACCCCTATCTCAAAAATGGAACTATACTTGACAATACTGAACCAAAACAGTTTTCAACCGATTGACAAAATTCAGCCTAAAGGTATCAGTTCAACTTCAAAAACATGCGCAATAGTTGCCTCGAATGAATCCAATCCCACAAAAGATCAAGCAATTATCATCGAAGCTAGGGAAGGATTAACAATCAAAGACCATATCACCAAACTCGGAACCCTAGTTAACCCTACTGAAATAAGATTCGCATAAAAAATCGCCAATCAAGGAATTTGTGTATTCTTATAAAGCAAAAACATCGTCGAAGACCTTACAGGCAAACACCAAAAAATAGTGATCAACAACCACTCATTAGAAACGAGACAATTAATGACTATATTTAAAAGAATAATTGTGTTCAACGTCTCCCCAATTATTCCAAATGAACTAATCGTAAACAAATTAAACAACCTCAGCTTCCGACAACAATTCTTTGTAAATGTTAACGACATTGATAAAATACTCGAAATAATCCTACTGAACCATGAGGAAACATTGTATCGCATATTTCTTGCAACTGAATCAGCCACTTGTTTTGTATGCAAGGAAAAGGGACATCTTGCCCGTTAGTGTGGAATTACAAAAGACACTGATGAACCAGCGAACTTAATAACCTCTACAAGTAATGAAATAACAGTTAAGAATAATTTAGAATTTAAAACTATATCCGAGACTACTGAAAATATAACTTTATTCCTCTCCGATTCGCTACCACAACATGACATCAATACATAGGAACCCGATGAACAAATGGATACACAAGTCACAGTATCTGAAAAATCAACAACGTCGCCGAAATGTGCTACGAGAACGTTACCTTCAGATACAAAAGGCCACTTTCTGAATCCGGTAGCTCAAGTAAAACTACGAATGAGACTAACTAGTCACGTTTCACTATCTCAGCAAAATAACAATCAAGAATCTAACTCTAAAGATGTCCGCGATTCCACCAAAAAGAAAAAAAGGTATAACTAAAGAAAATAAAGGTCCCACTATCGACGATTTACTATCCCTAGCCAAATCATATATCGATGAATCCACCCACAAACTTCCCCTCACTTACACACAATTTAAAAGTCTAATTAAAAATTGCCAAGGAGCGAATACCATTCAAGTCGCATCAGAATTGACCGATAGTATTGTGGACATAAATGACATGATAGACCAAGTCCTCATCTAACCGAAAACAGAATTAAAAATAAATGCACAGGAATAATTAACAAAATCAAAGAAAAACTCAACCGCGAGAAGAACCCAAAATTAAAACGTGTCAATCCAAGTCCCGAAACTTACAGGAAACTAGATGAAGTCACTTTAACCCAGTACTTGTAGAACGCACACAATAAAATGACCCGAATCATCCAATGGAATATAAACGGGTTCTTCCCCCACCGAGAAGAACTCCAACTAATTATTAAAGAGCATCAACCAGAAATCATATGTCTTCAAGAAACCAACTTTAAAAAACAGAACCATGGGACTATTAAAAATGTTGATAAACTATCAAGAATACGAAACAGAAACAACTACGCAAGTGGTGGTGTAACGATATAGATAAATGATCATACACAGTTTAATGAAGTCCAACTAAATACTAACATCGAAGCAATTGCAATTACAATTTCCCGCCCTTCGCCAATCACCATACGCAATGACTAATAGTTACGAAATAATATATCAAGAAATTAAATCACTAAAACAACAACTACCTCAACCTCACATTATCTTGGGTGATTTTAACGCATGTAATACTATATGGGGATCTAAAATGAAATGCCCGAGAGGAAAAATAATTGAAAAACTGCTTGACAATACAAACCTCTCTCCTGAACTTAGGTAAACCCACCCATATATGTAAAGCCACTGAATCCTTCAGTGCAATTGATTTAGCCATATGCAGTGCCCAAATAGCCAGAAAACTCACATGGGATACCTTAATTGAACTACATGATAGCGACTATTACCCCATCAAAATTTATTCTCCGGAAGAGACTCACAGGACACTCAATTCTTATACGATGCCAAAATGGAAACCTAAAAAAAGCAAACCGGGGAAATCTTCCGCAAAATCGTAAACGCTAGGATCAAATAACTCCCAACTGTTAACGAAACAACTCATATAACGATAAACGAAACAACTCATATAACGGTAAACGAAACAACTCCTATAACAATAAACGAAACAACTCATATAACGATAAATAGCCAAATTGAAAATTTCGTAGAAATTCTTAATGAAGCTGGAGAAACATCAATGGGGAAAGTAAAAATCAAATTTAGCAACAAAGTTGTGCCATGGTGGAATTCACAATGTCAAGAAGCAAGGATTATGAAAAACAAAGCATTTAATAAACGAAGAAAAAAAAAATACAACACATTTGAAAATAGAATCAACTAAAAAAGATTAAGAGCCGCATCCAGGAAGATAAATAAAGGAAGCAAAAAGGAATCATGGAAAACTTTAACGATTGTTAAATCCACAGATTAATATATAATGAAACATTACTTCCGGTACAATCCAATCAGGAAAATTAATTAAGGCACACTGTACTTGAAATATTCCATATTCCTCTACCGCGGTATTGTACATGTGTACATTTGGGTCGGATTTAATGTTTTCTTCATGTTCACGGAGTTCTTGAGCTTAATTACTCGGGGCGTGAACGTTCCCAGTATTTTTAAGGCCTTTCGAGTTAGAGCCTTTTAGGCCGTTTCCAAAAAAGATGAAAGAAAAAGAGAAAGAAAATGCAACTCGACACGACTCGCGCGCCAACATGGGTGCTTGAAAATTCCGCAGGGGTGGCGGAGGGGGTCAAATTGGAGTGTCAGCATCGTCGAAGGGACTCTATGTACGCGTCTCTATGTACACGGCAATGTTCATCTGTGTACAGGCTGAGGGCATATTAAGCCTTAATTGGAAAGAGGGGAAGGGGAGTCGAAGGAAAGCTACATAAGTAAAATCTAGTCACGTCTCGTATTTCGTCACGTTGTCATAATTGCTCGGCTATAAAGGGTTCGTTGCTCGATCGATGATCAAACGAAGACGGAGCAGTCAAGATCGCGGACCTCTTCGCTATACTATAAGCCAAAATAAGTCGACGATTATGCTACTTACTTGGTCTTGGAGAGATTCGGGTCGCTAGTCTTCCGCTTCTCTCGCAGTTGTGGCTGCAATCACAATAGACATGCCAATGTTACTATCAGAAACGAGAATATCAAATTGATAGCGCTCGCATCGGGCTATGAAGTATTAATCGAAACTACTTTCTCTGGTATATGGAGTTGGAAAAGAAGAATAGAGGAAATCGGCGCGTGGCCGCGACGCATGTTGGAAGTGAAACCTCTATGTTAAAAAGAATTATTAGAAATTCGTTAGTCTTAATTATTTTCTCACGAAATGCCTTTACGCGTTAGCTACTGGTTGGTTTGGGCATTATTTTTTTTTTCCTTTTTATTTGAATTTCGTCATTTCACGTTAAATGTTAATGACTAACTGAAGGATGCTAATGAGAATGCGTATGCAGATTGTGTCGATACTTATGAACAATTATAGAATAGAAATGGTAAAGAATCGTAAAAATAAAATTTACGTATATCGTGACTATACTAAAACACAAAGATGAATGTAAATAGTATTTGAGTGAAAAGAAATAATTGGGATAAGATACCGATAGGCATGAGCGCCGATTTTAATGTCAACTTCTTCAAGCCAGAAGCATAAATGTTGATTGACTTTTTAGGCAGCGAATTGAAGATAAATATCTCTAACGAAAACGTTTACACAAATTGTGCTAATATTAAAACATAAATATGAATATAAATAGTAATGAACTGTAAAAGAAAAAATAAATAAATAAAATAACAAAGCATTTAATTTTCCGATATAGATCCCTTTTTATGGTATGCGAACTTACGCGTACTATCGTGCTATCAGAAGTTTTACTCAAAAAACGAAGAGAGAAATACCCGCGGGTTTATTTTAAAACGGTATTGTGTAAAAAAAGAACTCGTTAAAAGTTGCGAGAAAAAGAGAGAAGTGTTTGAACCGTATTAAAAAAGGAAAGCAACGCGTGTTAAAAAAATCACGTAAAAGTAAATATATCGTGTTAAAAACGTTTATAAATACCGAGTAAAAAGAAAGTCAGGTATACTCTCGGGTTAAAAAAAAAAAATTGCTATTTCTAATGCGAACGCTGTATTTCAAGTAATGGCGACTCACCTTTTGGTGCATGTGCTCCTTGTAACTTTCAGACCTGTTTATGTTCGACGTCTTTGGCTTACTGGATATATTTTGCTGCACCCTAAGTAATCGTGGTACGAAAGCGGATATTAATTTTTAAACGAAGCAAATAAAGGCGGACAATAAGGGGAATTCGGAATAAAAGTTCTAAGAAATCGCGAGGCTGAACCAATGGAAAATTGATATGCTGAACCAGACGAGAAGTATCAATTCCGTCGGAGGTAATTCCACTAGTGCCGTCATTACGGGCAAATTGAATAATTTCGGTCCATAAAATACAATACGGTTACAAATGCTTCTCTACGCGGTTTTAGAAAAAGGCATGTCATTATTCGTTAAATATTGTTATGATTTTCTTTTTTGAAGCACCAAATAAGCGTTACGATAGATTCTGGTAAAGTCACTAGCGGTTCGACAAATGAAGTTACAATGTGACAGAGAAGAAAATCCCAAAGTAGAGAACCGAAGGATCGCACCGGCCAAGAAAAGCACCGATCTCTGGAGTTCTTGAGGGGCAAACTGCGGCGGTCGCGCTTCGCGGGCTTCCGAGACAGACACGACAAACGACTTTATCATACTATACGGAAATAAATTTAATTTGCTGCCGCGTCTTCTTACGATCGCTCGAGGTCGATCCGAAAACCGTGAAAAACCGATTTCCCTCCGACTTCCGTAACAGTCGTTGCAATGCCGACATCTCGTCCGATTCCTCATTATTAAAACAGGAGAAAAAAAAAACAATTTTCAATAAACCCATATACACATTCAATTAATTATCGACGAAATTACCGTTTCGGTTGAAAATTTCATAAAATCGGAATAACAACTTTCAGGAGCCTTGTCGAGACATGACCTGTGCATACAATTTTTACGTTATTAATGACGTTTTTGTATTGAGTGACATAAAGCGCCAGGATGGATATCAGCCGATTTTTGCGATGCAATTGAGATCGATAAATTAATTAGTCGGTGCGACTCCGGTCGTAAGCAAACGTTAATTTCGTGTCAAACTTGATGCGGAATGTACCGATACTGAAAATAAACCAGACAAAAATAGACCTGTGTTTTTTATGCTGCAAAATAATGAAAAATACGGGGTTAGCGAAATTGAATCTTCTTTGAAAGATTTTCCTCGTACTTATTCCGTGACGTAGGAAGGAGAATAACGAGAATATTGAAAGTCGCGTCTTTTCAGAGAAGATACTTAACCCAAGTTAAAATCGAGCGCAGATAACGAGAATATGACTTTTTCCCCTTAGAATGCAGTTTCTCGACGGCAACTTAAAAACGTTTCAAACGTATTAAATTGAAATCGGGTGGCCCATATTCGCGCGAGGTAATATCGTTAAGCCTTATAAGTTCAGCACGCCTAATCAACTTTGGAAGAAAGTGTTAACATGTAAACTGAGAAAAGATTTACCAACTTGCTGTCATTGAAACTATCTCCAACGGCAATGCAATCTTTCCTTTCTCATTTTTTACGATAACCGGATTAAAGGTGTCCATGGTTATTATTTATATATTTTTTACTATAAATGAAAAGCACGTTAGATTTGGAATCATTTTCCTACACTTATTTTCCAGAAAAACCTGCATTCATCATTTTAAAGTTTAAAAAGTTCGGTGCACAAAGATAGAATTCTTTGAAACTTTAGAAAATAAGAAAATCATCCAAATCATCACTTCAGTTCATGTACGCATGCAGATGATTTTCTTATCTGCTGAAGTTTAAAGGAATAAATCCTTTTCTGCCCACAATTTGGTAAATTTCAAGGGTACGAAAGCAGGTTTTCCAGTCTTTTTCAAATTAGATATCAACAGATAAGATAAGTTGAACCTTTGGTACATTAAAAAGAAAGGTATGAAAAGTTTCCTTACATTTACATTAACATAAATTTCATTTTATGTCGCTAATGATCTTAGCAGATGATGCGACAATAAATCTCTAATTTAAAGAAAACCTTTCATTTACGACCTTAAATTTGATAAATAATAATACCTTCTTCTCCTCCCTTTTTTCTTGCCTCTAAGCCATGACTTAATTCACAAACCAAAGCAGTGGATGATTATTTTCGTTTCTCTTTCAAAAAATCTCCCTCTCAGATTCGACCGGTTCTTTTAAAGGCAAGTCCTCGAGGTTTCGTCGTCACTTCGTAAACGTTAATCCCCTCTGCATCTACTCGAGCAATTAATCGGCGATTTCCAGCCGGGAGGACAAAAATACGCGCGAATTTGGGCCACGCGATAAATCGAGGGTTTCGAGAAAAGGCAGCCTTAGGTCGGAGGGAACGTACATTTCAGATATGTCTTCCCTCGAGGAGGGATCGTCCATGCTATCGGCGTGATCGCCACCTCCGCCATAAGCGGAAATGCGTCCTCTTTCGCTGCTGCTCCGAGCGTTTCCGGTTGCACCGCCTCCGCGATGTTCCCCTGGGGACACACATCAGCTATTTAATTAGATTACAAAACGCGTAACGCGCGTTATTTCGCCCGCCGTCGCGGTTGATCTTTCTCCGGCCCTTGTAACGCCAGAGATGTTATCCCATGAAAGTACTCCTTTGCGAGATACCTTTGCGCCGACAATGGCTCGTAGCCACGAGCGCAAAAAAAAAAAATCGAGCCAAGGGGAACGAACCTACTAGTGGAGTTGTCCTTTGTAGGGCGAAACGCGGCCAAATTGTCGCGGAATCTTTCGGCACAAATGTTTCGAGGATAACGTGCAGATAAAATGTGTAAGGGAAAGAAAAAAAAGGGCAGATATTGAGTTATTCTATGAATTCACGGACGAACTTCTTTGCAGGGAATTTTATTCTGAGAGGAGTGCATGCTTAAATGACACTGTTGAGAAGGTGGCAAGAAGGGATCAACAATGCCGGATATATCAGTTAATACGTGGCTCGTTTCATTGTAAGAAAAAAAAATACATTTTTAAACCTGTACAGATTTGTCCGCGACTTTATGGAACAACGTAACAATGGGTGCAGGGAATAGACAAAGAATATGCGTTAGGGCTCGTTTATTCGCTCGGAACATCCGCGACAATGTGCAATTACTAGAATATGGTAATGTTCAAGAGAGTTATACAGGAAATACGAGTATAATGCAATGTATTGTATATGCTGGACACGATTTTTCCTCTAAACGTCTTATGTTTGTAACAATTAAGAGGCTGCGATTAAAATTTTTCAGATACCTCGTGTAACGATAACTGCAAAGGGTTGATCACTTGGAAATCAGACAAGGCGGGGTACTCCTTTGAAACCGGATTACCACTTATTTCACATGATAAACCACGGTGTAATTCAACAAGACGTGATGTTCACGTCATATTCAAATTTTTGTTTTTCACAGGATTAAAGAAATGAAACACAGTTTCGATTTTTACTTCATTATCTTTAGATATGAAGTCTTCGATCTTTGCAATGCATCGAAGTCAAACATTCGGTATTTTTGAGCGAAAACTATATTTCTTCGATTTTATGTTAGTTTCATTAACCCCATTGAAAGAAAAAAAATGAAATGAAATTATGAGTATTCTACGTAATACCGACGATTGCGGCAGTGGGAATAACACGTTCATTGAAACCGGTGAATCTCCCTCGCCTGACGAATTAGAGCTTCCGTCAAACCTGTCGGAGTGGCAGGGTCTATTTCGAGAGCAGATATTTGCACGACGTCCCTGCCTACATCGTCTACATCGGCTCGCATTTATACAATCTGGCAGACGGACGTTTAAGCGATTTTAGTATTCCTGATATCTCGCGCCGCGATCGCTCCGTTCAAGTTGCTCTCCCTCGAATTTTCTCGAGGGGTCGTAAAGAGCGTCGAGACGTTCTCGCCCGCGACTCCGCATGAGAAAAGGGGGAAAAAGAAGACATCCACCAGGGCGTTACGATTTTTTCCAACGTTAATGCACTTCGGCGACCTTCGCGCACCTACACCGAGAGGCTCGCCGATTCCGGAGCGGAAACGACTCCAGTAAAAGCTCGGCTTCGACGTGCACGAAATAACGCGTGTCGGCGACTGGCCGGCTTCCAAAAACCCGACCTCTCTGCTCTCGTCTTATCAGTGGCTACTGCAAAGTGCAGCGGACCGTGATACTACTCAATGGCTAAGTATAGATCACCTAACTCTCCCACAACTATGCGAATTGCGGCAAACCGGGAGGAACACCGGACGTCATCGGACTCCAAAGCCCGGTTTCACCAACCTCGGTCAAACAGTTAATCCTCGGTTACGAGTTGCACGTTCCACCACGTTTTAACGGCAGGTTGATTTCCATTAACCGCCGTTTAGATTAACCAGCCAAATTAGATCGTTTAGTTTCAGTTAATCGAACTTCAACCTAAAAACTGCACAAATGCGAGGATAACATAGATATTGTATTGAGTATGATATGTATTAACACCTTATGACGAAACGGATGAAGACGTTTTCTTATTTCATTTACAATTTCTCAATGATCGAAGTGTACTTGAAAATATTTTTTATTAATACTTAACCAAAGAACCTTATTTCTTGAAGC
This sequence comes from Orussus abietinus, assembly GCF_000612105.2. Taxonomy (NCBI): domain Eukaryota; kingdom Metazoa; phylum Arthropoda; class Insecta; order Hymenoptera; family Orussidae; genus Orussus; species Orussus abietinus. Next base: position 43,455 of record NW_019394305.1, read on the forward strand.
TAGGCGTCTGTCAAACTTCTTGCATGAAGTTAGGGCGATTTCGGGTATCGACAAGGGTGCATCTATTTTGCTTTCTAGTCGATCAGAGTTTCAAACAATCATATGAACGCGTTCATCGACAATTCAATTTACTTCGAATTGAGTATACGATCGGGTAATCGCGCTCTAAATAAATGTAGTGGAACATTTATGTCTTTAACCCATGATTACCTTGGATGTTAACTTTAATCTACGGTTAGGCAATCAATGATTTAACCGAGGTTGGTGGAACCGGGCATAAGAGGTTGCACGGTGTCGTATTTTATTAATCCAGCGGGGCAAAAGTAAAAGAAGAACAATTAAAATGTACGTTTTTAATCTCATAAAGATGGAGCGGGTAACCTGAAGAAGTTATTCGGAAGATATAACACAAAACGGCCTGTCTCTATTGCTAATCGCTTAACAAAAACGGATCGCAATTTAGTCATTTCAAAAGTGATCACCTTCCCCTAGCCGTTCAATTGTGACGGTCGGGTTATTGAAGTATTCATATGCGATAATTTGCCTTACCACGCGTTAATATGCTATGCCAGCGTTAAAATCAAGTTACGTTAAAAGTCAACTTCAAGTTTACCACTGCGTAACCGTCTAGGAACGGACGATAGTAAGTCAGACGTCGCGAAGCAACGGGAAACGAGAGAAAATGAAAGAGAGGGAGGGAGAAAACGGAATGCGATCAGCCGCTAATAAAGAGAAGCACCTACTTTTCCAATAAATGCCTCGAGCAGAGAATTGGAGCAAACGCTTGGGCAGAGCCGCGGCATTCGTAGCAGTGAAGAGACCACCCACGTTATCTCGGGCAACTTCCTACGTTTCGCGAGATCCGCAGGAAGTTGCCGCTAACAAAAGGAAGCTCCGGGACGGAGGGGAAGAGCAAGGTGAGACTCCCTCGGGAGGCGAAAAGCCGGGTCCCGCGGGACGTTTCCGGCGACGCGTGCCCGACTAAAAATACCGCGAATGCTCCTGTCGGCAGCTGCATCGCGCCTGCATCGCCCCCACATCTCTTCCCTCTCGAACGTTTCGAGAGTTCGATCGCTAAAACCGGAGAATCGTGAACGCTAGCGATGAGCAAAATCGGTCTTGACCTTGCGAAAAGTACAAACGCAAGACCTGCCCCTAATTGCAAGACCAAGACCATGTTTTATCATGGTGTTGATCTCCGCCGCGCATTTGCTCATTCCTAGGTGGGAGCGATGAGCAAAATTGACCGTGACTTTTCAGCGTTGGTCATGGTCTTGCTCTTTTTGTAAGACCAAGAGCAAAACCTGGTCACAATTGCAAGACCAAGACCAAGACTATCACGATCTTGGCCATGGCCTTGCATTTACTAGTTACTAAATGGGAGCGATGAGCCAACTCGGCTTTGATTTTTCAGTGTTGGCTTTGGTCTTGATCTTTTTGCAAAACCATGAGCAAGACCTGACTACAATTGTAAAATCGAGCCGAGACTCGACCGTGCACGACTAAGACCGGTACCGAGACTATCGTGATCTTGGTCTCTTGGTCTTGCATTTGCCCGTGCGCGCCCCATAGGGACGGCCGTCTCGCCGTCGAGGATTTTACGCGAGAGCGGAAATTTGGAGAAGTGCCACGACTTTCGGTGGGTGCCCTCTCGGTGCGCGGAAACCAGATTTCCGGAGGGCTGGGTGCGCCGAAATGCCCCACCGACCACATATCCCCGATGGCCGAACGTGGCTCCACCCGCGAATGCGATTTCGCGAGCCTGTGTTGGGTGCCCCGGTAATTACTCTCTTCTACGTGTCGCCCTCTGCGAGCCGTTAATGGCCCGGCGAACGTTGTGTCTCTATTCTCGTCTCTCCGACCGTCCTCGCTTTCATTTTCACTCGTTTTCTGAGGAAATTCAATCCTGCCCGCTTCGACCGAAGAAACGTATCCTTACTATTCTATTTTTTAACAAGTGCAACTTGAGGCTGAAACAATAGCAGGGCAGGGAAGTATCGTTCCCTGCTTTTGTAGCCGTTCCATATGTTCGCGAACGAATTTACGAGGGTTTAACAAATTATCTTTTCCCTGGCATCGTGTGACATTTCTTGTCATCTCCCGGCAATCTTATTTAAGGAACGATTACAAGCAATAAAGATTTACATGGAGACGATTACATCCTACCTGACGAGGACTTCCTCATCTTCTACATTTTATTAGAAAACTCAGCGCCAGCCGTTTTTAATGAAAATATTGTTTTGCGATTGAAAACATGAAATACAGAAAGGAAAGTTTCGAGAAGGTACGTAAATTTTGCAAAGTGATAGACATATTTTATAAAATTCAATCCACACTGGATCGATTATGGTCTTAAGAGGATGTGAAAGGAGCGTCATAGAGGTCTCATTTATGAAACATTTCTCGGAATTGCATGTACCGAATCGTTTAAAACTTGATAATGTGAATACGGAGGCTGTGACAAAGGTCCTGACATTCATAAAATTGCAAATTTTTTAAAATTTATTATTGATATTTTCAAAATTTTGTATAAACAAGCGAAATTTTATGAGTATCAGGACCTTCCTTATAGCCTCCATATTCATGTCGTGAAACTTGAAACGATTCTGTACACCCAGTTCGTAGAAGTTTCATGAACGATTGAGCTTTCGGATGCCACTTTCACATCTTTTTAAGGTGGGTCCAGACGTAAGCATTTTTGGACCCACGAACAAGAATTTTTAAAAAGGAGAAAATTTTACTCACACGGTCGTTTGCACGCACAAAAGTGCTTACTCTAGACCCATCTTCATAGATAGCGATTACCGATCTTGGCAATGAAAAACGCCAATTAAAAAAAAAAAAAAAAAAGATATGGTCCATTACTTGTTACTGCGTTTTCTCAAACTTTCTAAACAAGTGCAGCGTGAAAGTGGGATAAAAATAGGTCGCGGCGAGAGCTGATATCGGATTATGGAAAATGGCGATATGAAACGGTTCCCGGATAATCCATATTTTTGTTGTACTTTTACGGAGTCAATGTCGAAGTGATGACGTGGGTTTCGTATTAGGACAGCTTGTATGCTCGTTTAGTATTAGACACGCGATCTTGTTGACTGAGCAGCGCGTTCAACCCTTTCGGGTACGATGACGCACATGTGGGTCAATACCTAGGTTGCTCTTCATTTCGTGTCTATGACGCGAATGCGTGGGAAACTATGAAATATTCCACTTTTCCCCGTTAACTTTCGATTCCATATAAATTCTCGTTGAGCGAAGAATTGACAATGACCTCCCACTGGAGAAGGAAGTTGCGATTTGCGCGAATCCCTCTACACTGGAAAAAAGAAAGGACATTCAACTGATTTTCCGAGTTAAATATGGCGAATTCAACAACTGAGTTGGTTCAACTCATCCATACGGTTGATTCAACTGGATAATGAGTTGACGTAACTGATTTTAAGTTGAATCGACTCATTCTTTTCTCAGGGTACTATTTTACCAGATTTTTTAAATCTTCATTCGATGGACAGAACAATTTTCATTGATCCACATTGTGGCTAGCTAATTTCATTTTAATCCATTCGTATCAATTCACAGCTCGGATAGTGATAATGTAACATGAATCAGTAAAAATTATGAGTTCTTGAGCCTATTTTGCGAGTAGCGAGGATCGCGAGCGTCGCGGTTTACTGCTACGTATCAATTGGCAACAAGTTATTGATTAACGCGGACTACATTAATGCTGTAAGCCGTCGAGTGAAGTTGCCCCGTGGTGATAATAACGGTTATCACGGAGTTTACAGTCTATTTCAGCTACTAATTGGAACCTTATTCTCTCCCTCTCACACGTCGTTCCGGCTTATGAGGATTTCTACCGAGCCTCGAACGTCGGGAAACGGAATTAAGCCTTTAACGTCAAATCGACGGGTCTAAAGAGCAGAAACAAAATACATATTTCATAACGTTTCGATACGGTCCGATCGTCAACCATCAATCGTCAACCATCAAAACGTTACAACGAATCAGGAATGTCATTAACTCTGACCTAGTAAGTTTGAAAACCGCTATATTAACCCAGATTTCCCACGCATTCAAAACGATGCGTACAATTTTCCTAATGCCAGTAAAAAAAAAAAATCACAAATGATAAAACTCCCATCCAAGTACACTCTTGATAAAGTGCAGTACATCTGGTCTCTTTTTACACGGTGCATGCGTACCGTGCCAAAAAAGAAGTGCAAAAAAGGACCTCATTAAAATTTACGAGAAAAACGAATTTTGCTTTTGAATTTTTATTAGAGTAAGTAAAACGTGGTAGAATAAAACTGAGCGAAAATAAATAGTGTAAAAAGGTGCCACAAAAAAGGTGCTTGAAAAGAAATACAAACGTATTGCAATTCGTTACACCCAAGGAATATTCGTTTAACCCCAGCTTTCTAACAAATTCCACTTGACTAAAATGTTGATCCGCATTAAGGTACAATGGTGGACATAAATGCCTTCTCGTCACACCTTGGGGACACCCTGTTTGCCCAGTCAAAAAGAAACGTTTCAGTTAACACTACTAGATTTACCTGGTTATAAGATTTTTAGGTATTATTAATGAGTAAATCCAATCGGTATGACTAAAGAAGATTAACGCAATCAGATACTATTTTATTAGGAATATCTGATACTTTGAACCAAAAAAGTAACAAGGGCATATGTAACAATCTAATCCAGCTAAAATAACCCCGAAATGTTGGTTCATATAGCTGGACATTTTTTTTCGACTGCTGGGAAGGCATCCATGCTCGTCAGGGTACACGAGGGTCGTTTGGATCTTTTTTAGAGTTTAACAAAACCCTTTTCTGAAAGTAACTTTCTATCGGCTCCGTATCTGGAAAGTGATCCAAAAATGGAGAATCGGGACGAGTTGGGTTGAAGCATACGTTCTTGCGGTTTTTATTTCCGCAATTTGAACGAAAAAATCGCACCAACGTATGCCTCCTTACCCCAACATGGAGACTGATTTTGGAGGAATCCTGGAACGAACCTTCAGGATCGCCCGGCTCCGAGGAAGGCGAGTCCTCGATTCTCAAGTCGCCGAGTCCCATGGGTTCTGGATGGGACGTCGAGGTAGTTTTCTCCGGAGCATCCGCGAAAAGCGTCCTCGAGGCTACGTGGTCCAGGCGAACGACCAGGGCGGTTTCTACGATGTCGCCAGGACATCGGTTCCTCCTGACGGCTCCCAGGGTCTCCCAGACCTTGACAGCGATGGAGGCCTTGCCGAGCGACCTGGCCTTGACGGTCTTCGCCTTCGACTTCCTAGCGACCTTGTCTCTGCAGACTTTCTCGGGCACCGCTGACGTCACGCCTAAGTCCAAGTTTCGCGATTCCCGATTTAGTCATTCCCCCATCGACTGATTTAGGCCAGGTGCACACGTGCGCGTTTTGAACTTGCGGCGCCGGAATTGCGTTTTGGGATACTACGGGCTGGACAATCCAGATAGAGAATCATGATCGTCCCAATAAAAAAGAGTGAAAATCAAATCAGAGAAAGTGTCGCATCATTTGGACTATTTATCGCATTCGCTTTACTTTTCGAAATAATGATTTTTCGTTTTTGCCTTCGGCGTAAGTACTTTCGTTACAACCCTAATCATCACGCTGTGATCGATTCATCCATATTATTTACATTGTATGGCGACAATGTGAAATGTCATATGATAGTTTAGTGAGATACACACGGAAAAAAAAACATTTTCACTCTTAGCAAAGCACGGCATTGCAGTTAAATTTTGCTCTTACTGCAGTGATAATTGCACTAATAGTAAAAATATTGGCAATGGCATTAAACATAGATGTGACTATAGAGCTTCCTTTAAAAAAATGTTTGCCAAATTAGTAAATAAATGTGTAGCACCAGCTAAACGAATATTGCTGTCACTATTCGAGCACAAAGGCGATACAATTTGTCGTCGTTAATAAAGAATATAGTAACCATGAATTTATGTTTCCCTAGTGAATAGTTTTTCTATTGTCCATGCAGAAAAACGTGTTTGCGAGAAAATATTGCTGGCACATTTTCAAACTTTTACGTTTGCTAAAGCAACTGACATTTTTTATTATCACTGAATTATTTTTCTAGGTGCACGGGACGATTTTTACGCAAAGAAAGACGCAGCGCCGCATGTTTAAAACGAGGGTGTATGCACCTTAAGGTGATATGAAAGTGGCATTTAGAGGTTTATGATATTTTTCTCGAAACTGGGTGTATCGAATCGTTTGAAGCTTTATCACGTAAATATGAAGGTCCTAAGAAAGGCCCTGGTACTACAAAAATTCAATTCTTTATTAATTTATTTATAAGTATTTCATGTGTTAGAATAATGTCATGGGTATCGGGACCTTCCTTAGAACCTTCATATTCGTGTGGTAAAATTTCAAACGATTCGGTACACTCAGTTCAGAGAAAAGCTTCCTAAACCAGTGATTCCTCGGATACAACTTTCATATTACCTTAACGGACTGGCTGATCGTTTAACTGGTGTTTTTGTTCAACGCGATGGATGCACTTTCGTTCACTGGTAAACGTTTTCCCGATCGGCGAATTCACTGGCAACAGGTCGCTTCAACTTTTCCCACTGACAAATGCTTTTGACCGTGCCTATTTTTAACGTTACTAATGACACACACCGCGAAATTTTGCGCTCGCCGACCGTTGCGAAACGGTTCTAGTCAGAAACATCAATTCCAAGAGAAGGAACAAGAAAGGCTACGATGCATAAGCGCGTCAATTTTTCCCCCAATCACACGTACCATCCTTACGATATGAAATCCTTTGGTTCATACAAAATCATTTAAAAACTGCATGGAATCTTCCGGGAGGTCAAATATCAGAGCGTACTCCTCACTGTGATCCATTTCGAAAGATTCTCAGGCATGTGTGGCCTTATTACTCAAAAATCGCGACGTTACCGATGCCGAGGTTAACTCGTATCGCTGAATAGTCCAGGAATAAATCGTGAACAAAGATTCGAAAGAAATAATCCATTGAACGGAAGCAAATCCAATTGCGAGATTGATCTGCAATAGCCTACTTGATATCTTGTACGATCACGATTTTCTTTTTAGGGAATCAAGCGAAATATGGAGTCAAAGTCTCCGGGAAGGACCACGAGGCTTCCGTCTCGCGTCGATCTGGCTTACTGTCGCTCCGAGGTACATCTCGGGACGTCCTCGTATCAAAAGGAAGGAAATCGCTTTTCTCCCAGCCGTAAAAATAGCCCCGAGAGCTCGAGGGGAAGCGAGGCTCCCCTCGGGGGTGTCACCTCGTCATCGAGTGAGTTAACTTCTTCCGCTCTCGTGAGCTCGACTTCGTAGCACTTTTCCTCCCATCTGAAAGGGTGGCTCGCGAATCTCCGCGAACCACCCTTTCAGATGGAGCTAATCACTGCGGCTAATCGCCGAGAAACGAGCGAAAGGGTTGCCGAGGGTCGTCGAGACTCGCGACTCCTTCAACGCGGAAATGAACTCCCAAGGGGCTGACACCCCGGTCTAAACAATGTTTAAAATATTCATAAAATTCATACACTTTTAGTACATAAGGGTGTACCACGAATTATAAACCTAATTCATTCTAAACTACAATTATTAAAAAAGAATTTGTATACACTCATTATTAATTTCTAAATAGAATTTCCAAATTATCATTTCTTGGTGTCAAGTTAGTCTTCTGAGGAATTATGTAGGAAAATTAGTATATTATAAATTCATACAATTTTTGCTCTAATACTTTCTTTAACACTGCACAGAAATATCGCTACGTTATGGTCAGACACATGTATGATACAATTTTAACGGTTGCTAGTATTTTTAGTTTTAAACTGACTGCTTCTTGTATTCTCTAAATCGTTAAAACAATGTTGGACACGTAAGGGTATCTCGTGAAAGAATAATGAAAAATTATTAAGAATAATTCTCTTTAACTTGGAAGCTTATATTTATTCTAAATGGGAGATTTCAAAGAATTTAAAATAGTTTTAACGTGTATCTTTCTGTATTAGCACAAAATTATTATCGAATTCATTTGAAAAGAAAAAATTTATGAGAGACGCAAACCCTTTTTTTTTTCTTTCTAACAAAACAAGAAGAGAATAAATTCCTGAATACTTTTCAACCGCAAATTTCTCTGTAACGTGCATCTAGCTTTAACGGTTGAATCATGTTTCATGATTACACCAGTGCCAACCAGCGTCCGCTTGGGAGAGGAATAAAATATTGCAACTGCGCGTTATCAACCAAATACACATAATATTTTATATTTAAGCTCTGACGAACGACTAACCGTGATCGTACAACTGCGATGTGGCTTTTCATTTCGAAGCTTAATGACTAGGACCTGGACTCACACCTCACTTTTATCGTTAAAAGATATCTTTTATAGATTGTGACCAATCGCAGCATCGTGGCAGATGGAAACGTCATTTACATTACTTCCTCCACGCCAATCGTTTTCAATAGTTGGGTTAAACAAAGCCTACATGCCTCGCCTCACAAAAATTCACAATGAAACTCCAAATCCCATTAAAAATTATGAACACCACAAATAAATCCTATTTCTTCCGGAAATTATTGTGACTACAATGAAAATTCCTAAGGTAGTATGTAATCATATCAAAATCTTGAAACACAAACTATGATAACTAATAGGTAGCCTATAACCCTTTGATAAATATTGGTCAGCTCGCAATTCGGTCTTTACAACAGCCTCTTCCATTCAAGGCTTGACCCTCGAGCCAGTCATTAGAAAAATAGCTCCTTTATGCGAAAAATGAAGCCCTTGCGACGCGTACATAAAATGCCGCGTCACAATATCGTTTTTAAATGGCTAAAAGGCGTCTTTTAACGTTAAAAGTGAGGTACGAGCACGAGCCCAAAGCAGCCAGGTTCGCTCCACCATCCCTTCGTCATTAAAAGACGTCTTTTGTATGTAGTCCACTGAGAAAAAATATTAGTTGACGGAAACACATATACTTCGTTGACATAAACGTATCTGCTTGAATTGTATGTAATTTTAATGTTTCGGTAGGGTCGCTAGATGGTACTCATGGCTTTAGATTTTTTCGCTAGTGGTAAGGGGTTACAGTTCGCTTATGTTTTAGACTCATTGTCGTTTTTAACGTTAAAGTCCCACTGGTGTTCTAGTTTATCGTTGGAGATTTCCGATACTCCAGGTTTACGTTTAGAAGGAGATTCCTACCTCGGGGCGTAGACGAGGAAAACGAAAGATCACCGAAAAACCCCTTTGAGCAATGAATAATGATGTTTCGTAAATTAAAATGAAAATATGCACGAATACCGTTAGCAACATAGGAACACGATACATCTAAAAACGTCCATAGTAATAAAAATCGATTTTTATGCACAAATAACTGATATTTACCCGATCCCGCCGAGCATTGGTTCAATATGTTTATTTTATTTCAACCTTTAGAAAACGCTGATCCAATTAAAGTAGATTGTCCGTCGAACGAAATATCTATCATCACTACTTCACCTTCGTTTGATTCAATAAAATAATTTTCTTTACTTAATTTGACATTTCTTTGCGCGTTTTGATTTCCATCTCACAATGCATATTTCTTTGAGTCAACCAACTTTTTCTTTTTCTCTCAGGGTATATAAACGGCTAAAAGACGTATTTTAACGCTAAACGTGAGGTACGAGGGCGAGTCTAAATCAGCCAACATCCCCTAGTAGCATAGAATAATTTCTAAATATTTCTTTGTAATGTTTGCCAAATATCTCGAGCAACAGATTTTTTAAGATTTCTTGTAGATTTCATTCGAAGATATTTGAAATATTTGTTGATAATCTCAATGACATATTTAGTTTTAATAATTCATAAACATATAGAGAAATATTGTTNTTTTGCAAATATTTCAAATGTCTGGTAAATATTTACAAAATGTACGATATTCGTTAAATATATTGAAAATATAGGAGAAATATTTTGTGCTACTAGGGTCACGTCCGAACCACTTAATCTCCCGTTTCCCTAAACCAGGCGAAATTTACCATCCGGCTTGAACTTCCGATGGAGCCTGGATCTGCATCTCTCGGAGGAGAGCCTCAAGCTGACCAGGCCGCCGATCAGCGGGGAACAGTTTCCGGACTGACGGCTCGACGCGCGCGAGCCCTCCAAGGGATCCTGCAACTGTATCTCCAACATGTGTGCTTGCTCCGTTTAGGCACGTCTGTATGGACGTACGCCGGTACGAGGGTAATGAGCTCTCCCTCGCCCCTCGTCGGTCGCTTTGATACGTCTGCTCCTATCCGGAGCAGATACGCATCCGAATCACTTCCTCCGCCCAGCGGACTCGTTCGTCCCTCTTCTTTTCTGGCCGACCAGCACCGAAGGAGGCGCGGATCGATCTGTCTGGGATCGCACGATCAATGATCAAGTATACCGTTAAAAAAATCTCTCGATATTCCGAACACCTTAAAATACAGGAATACGTGTACCGAAGCCGGACACATTGGCTCGAAATGAAAATTGGATAAATTTGTATACTGATTTTCGAAAACATCGACTCTAAGGGTCAAATTCGATTTGAAATTCTTCGTCAAGGATTACTTAACGCGTGGTTAGTTAGTGAGAGTTAATTACCCGACTTCATAAGGTTACCAAGTGATCGATCTTAATCTTCGGTTAACTTTAATTTCTATCTAAATTCTATTCTAGTCTATTCTATTCTATTCTAAATAACAAATTGCATTGCCTCAAGATTAATTAATTATAATTAAGAAATTTACCATTGCCCACGGTTGGAGCGATCGGCCATAAAAGAGATCTCATTAGAGCCTTCGACGTTTCGAACATTCTTGAATACAAATGTATAATAAAATCAAAATAAGCAATACTCGAAATGAAAACTAGAAAAGTTTATGCTGCATTTCGAAGAACGCAATTTTTACGCGAGAACTCGCACAAACGTGTTCAGAATTTTGAACCAAACTGTAAGATGTGAAAATTAATCAGGACAAATGTTAATAAATATACCACATCGTGCTTTTCTGCAAACGCATACAATTTTGCACGCGATTGAAAATCAGTATACAAAAGATTTCGAAAATGGGTGTACACGCCCTCTGAAATTTGTATACTTGTACTAGTATACTACAATCCCGAACATAATTGTACCCGAAATTTCGAAGTACTACGTCATGAAAAAATATCGACTACATGTACACTATATTTCGAGGGACATTTTGAACGGTATAACGTCAAGAATGCAGATAGACATACAGGGGTCAAGATTTGATGCCGATGACGATCGGGAACTCGTCGAAATGCGAGGGACCGTGTTCAAGTGATGATTAATATTGATGCACGGTTTTAATATTTCAGCGGAAGATCTTCTGTACATGAACCACAATTCTTGGAAAGAATTCACGTACTCGGTTCTACGGTATGTTTCTTCCGGTTTGAGTAGGCCCAGTAAAGGATTTCGCGTGTAGACAACTAGGAAGGGAGCTCGAAATCCACTTTCTGTGCTTTCCAGACGTATAGGGTGTTTAAATAGAACATTGTGTACCCCACCATCACCCTCTTTGGTGTTCGCGTTTACCCTGCCGTTCGGAATGTCTCACTTGTATGGCGTGGTTAAAATTTGATGAGCAAGAATTCCACGGTTTGGCCTCTGGCTTCAGCCTTTTGCCCAGAACGAGAGTTTGGGGGTAATCAGGTTTCCTCGGCCCTCGTTGGTCTCTTTGAAACGCCTACACCTATCCTGGGTAGATAGGCATCGATGTTTTCTCACGCTTTGCAGACTTCGTCGTTGCTCTTGTGTCCCGTTCTCCAACAATTATCGACGGTCGAGGAAAGTGCCTATTCCCGACTAAAGATAACGACGCAACGGCACCAGCGATAGGAATTCGTTATAAAACGAGTCGCCAAAATCTGACGATTCAGATTCCGTTAGGGTCTGTTTATGTTAATGCAAGATTCCGAGTCGCACGATCACACTCCCCCGAATTCACGTTTCTAGCCCCATTGCACGCGTCTTTCCTTTCCATGTGGTCGACATTTTATGTGCAAGTCTAAAGAATTCCGCAGCTGTTACGGAGATTCCGTATCTCCGGCGTGCTCGCTCCCCATATCCTGTAAGGGAGCAAGGACGAGGGTAAATGAGGTATCTCTCGCCCCTCGGCGACAGCTTTGATACATCCACTCCTCTTCGTTTCAGATATTCATCTAGACCACTTCCTTCCTTTACAGAATTGTCCCTTTTCTTTCTTCCTACCCCGTAATAAGGATCACAAGTGGATGAAGTAGAAAAAAGGGACTATGATTCCGGATAGAAATCCGAGTAGATCACGGATCGGTGTCTTGGGTAACTCCTGGAACTTAACGTTTCCTCTTCTGCTTTTCCGTCCAACTTTCTTCCTTTAATAAAATCGAAGTCATAGGCGCATGTCCCAGTGCGGATTCCGCAGCTGCCTTTGCGATTCCCTATCTCCAAAATGTATGCCCCCTCTGTCTAGTATGACCGTATAAGGAAACGAAAGCAATATAAGGCACCCTTCTTGGCGGCCGCTTTGATACATCTGCTCGAAATGGGAGGTGATATGCATCCGATGTGTGTTTTGCGCTCCCGAGACCCTTATTTCCCTCTTTTGTCCATTCTTATAGCTAAGTATAACTGGGATTTCATTCAGCTACGACTGCATTTGCATTTACATAGATAACCAACCGATTTCCATCCGGCGTGGAACCTTTGGCCTTTCGGGTCTCTTTCCCTTATTTCCCAAATTCAGCACACGTTTCTACCCACTTGGCTGCAGATCGTTGATTATATGTGGCCGCTTCGTATTCTTGGTATCTTGCATTTCCGGTCTTACATTGTGGGCATCTCGGGTCTTTTTTCCGTCTCAGCCGGTTGGTCGTTATCCGATGAATGCGATTACCTTTCCGGTAGTTATCCGATGAATGCGATGGAAAGAACACTGGGAAATGATATTATAAAAGCGCCGTGAAGTTATCGCGCAAAAGGAAAAATCTACTTTCACCGGGGTCCTCTCTTTAGAGATTTCGCTGGTGCATTTCCTCGCACGTCATCTGCGACACTAATTACTCGCGCGCACTACACTTTTTCACCCACCGCTGCTTCCAGATCCCCACTTTTGGTCTTCCACTTCCACTCTCCCCAGATAACCTAACCTTCAATCGTACCACAATTTCCACACAAAAGATTATACATTAGGAATATTTTTTTTTTCTCTTTCACTATAAATGTTTATAAAAGTACTAGGGTGGTTTATATTACATGGTATTTAATTTTAATTACAGTGACGTATCATTAAATATCTCCACCATAGATTCATCGTGCCCTTTATTTGCTCCTGTGCCGTATCCACAAAGTGGCATGAGAAAAATCTTCGATAAACAGCGACGAAAAAATACTAGGATGATTTACATTACGTGATATTTAATTGCAGTTAAAGCGATGTTTCGGTAAATATCTCGACCACGGATCCTTCGTTCCTTTTGTCCGCTCCTTTGACGGTATCCACGGAATGGCGCGAGAAAACCCTTCGAAAAAGTGGGGAAAATCCAAATTCTTGGGCAAAAAACGCAAGGATTGTTTTTTCTTCTAACTCTTCACAGTTAACCAACTCCTTCCGTTCTCGGTTACGGATCACCGGTGACTCTAATTTCTCTCGAGTGCCTCACTTCCTTATCACACCCCGCTTCCGGTTTCCCACCAACGCTACTTCGTCTCTTCCCTGGATTGTAATTTTTTTCCAGAATGCCAGGAAGAGATAGTTGAAACAATGCCTGCAGGGTAAATTCTTCCGAGAAGGGAGTGATCTTCGGTTTCCCTCACCTTTTTCCGTTTTACTAAATACTTCTGAATATCTTTCTCTCCCTTCTGGAGGACCTTACACTTCCGTTTTCGAGTTTACGGATGGTCATGGAATATCACATATATTTATATAAACGTAAACCAATTCGAAATCTAACACATGTAACATTTCTTTCTAAGGATTTACTGCACGCTCTCCTCCACCCACGTCCTGGGTGTTACTAATTCCCACTTGTAACCCCGCGATATCTCGTACTTCCGGTTCCCCACCTCTGGTCCTTTAGACTACTTCCGTTCTCCGCTCCTCCCATTTCTCTGCGAAAGAGGTTGGAACACGGTCGAAGAAAAACGTCGGAAGTAAAATTCCTTTTTCCAAGATCCGACACGCGTTCCACGCGCGGTCGCGGATCATGGGTGACACTAATCCGCGTTGGGCGCTTCCTTTCCTTAGTACCCTCCACTTCCTGTTCCCCACTGTGTGCCTTTCCTTCTCCCTTCCTTCCTCGGCGCGCCGCTGGTCGCGAGACAGAGGGAGAAAACAAGCGTCCGACGATGTCCGTAAGAGGACTCTCTTGTCCGCGGGAAAGATTCAACAAGGCGCGATTACGCGGAGCGAATAACCCGATACCGATACGAACGGGGACGCCTACGATTTTCGCCCCGACGACTGACAACGACGCCGATTCGCCGAACTCCGACTCGCTCTTAGCAGAAGCCTCATCTTCGTCTTCTCTTTTGCTCCTTCGCTTGTTCAGATTGCGGCTCTGACGTGTTCTGAATGTCCTAAACGAGACCAGCGGAAGCGCTCTTTTTCTTATTTGCCTTAATGGCGTCCATGTTGCCGCTGATTAAGTACGGGACGATCACGACTCCATATATTTCTTTGCAAATTAAAATTACAAATTTAGAACTTACAAATTCCTTGGTCACAAAGGAGTGGTACACTAATAAAGTGCTACGTTAAGTCTCGCCGGAAAGATCAAACAAGAGTGGAAAATAATCGATACACGGCTGAGTGACTTCAAAGGGTTAACCGAAACTTTGTTCTTCGTCTCCACTTTCTTATATGTCTTTATGTAGTCCGCGGCTTCTCGAACTCAGCTCGACGCTGACAATTACCCAGATCACGGTTTCATCGAAAGTCCGCGATCTTTTGAGAAAAGATTTGTCGTTTACAGAAGTGTGACACCTTCGGGTCAAGAACGGGTCAGCGGATCAACGCAGAGTCCAAGAGCCGCAAAGCCACGACTATCGTCGTTGCTTCGTTAACGGAGGGGCGAAGCGGCGAGAGATAGCTTCACGGCCGAGTAAAAACGACTTCCCAGCTAACGAATGCAGATAACGAATCGCTGGAAAATAATGAGATATCGCCTCTACTAATTGGTCACCCCTAACCGCCCCTCGCCGGGAAGGATTTAATTGGCGATTCTTCGTCGACACTTTTGCGGCGCGTCCGTCTTCGCGTTTCTCCTTCCCTATCGGTGGCTCGCGATTCTGTTGATATTTTCGAAGTAAGTTGACAAAACTGATTGTAAGGGTATCTTTTCACTCGCTGCACCACCGCAAGTGAGAAGTCGAAACTCCTTGACACCGATGCGAGCATGCGCCGACATTATAGGGTACATCATTTAAAATGTCATTTTCACTTGCCACTCCATTTGACGGTAATTTTGTGAAATGTACGTTCCACTATCCGGAGATCGAGGTTTCTCATTTTCTTTTTAGAAATGTTTGGATATTTCACACACTTTCCGATGCGAATGTATACTAGAACCAGAAACATCGACACTTGATATGAAAACCGAAGAACGCAATTTCTATGTGAGGATTCCTGCGAAAATATTCAAAACTTTTAATGAAACGGCAAGATGAGAAATGAAATCGGTACAAATGTTGATCTATATGCCACAATGCGCTTTTCTCAATATCGTAAGTAAACGAAAATCGGTACACAAAGATATCCGGGTTTCGTACGCATGTCTCATGACAGTCATACACAATTACCTATGAATTCTCACAGATGTGATCGAAAATTGGTACAAAAAAGATTTTGACCTTTAGTATACGTTTTTTTTTTTAAATTCGTACACTTGTAAACTAATATTCCGATCGCCATTGCGTACTAAATTTCGAATCATTGTATTTTGAAAAAACTTGGACTACTGTATACCATATTTCAAATTGATATTTTCAACTGGGTAAATGGTAATAAATGTTGCAGCTGCAAGTGAAATGGTACCTTAATGCGAATATTTTCGCCGGAAATGCTATCCCGGGGGGGAGCGAAAAATTAGACCTCGTCTCGAAGTGCGAACTTTCATGGGTCGAGATTGGCGTGCGAATTTACTACGGGTTTTGTTCGGCTCAATGCAGTTTCGACGTGACATCACAGACAGAGATATTAGTGGAGACAGAGCGTGAGCGAGAGTAGGGCCGTAATCGTAAATTCAATGTACCCATGACCATGTATCTTTTCGAACTTGAAAATTTCAAAGAAAAAAAAAAAACTTAGAAGTTACGATACACCATTTAGCCAAGTACGACAGCTAAGCACAAGGCATTTTATGCAAATCAATCTATATCAAATCATGCTGACCTTGACACGTCGGTCCAGTATTTGTTTACAATTTCGTGAACTGCCCTTTGTATTGTCATAAAATGGCTATTAACATTTTTTTTTTCGTTATCTCCCGGTGTAAGATCACAATTCGTTCGATGATGCTTGAATAAAGATATTTAATCAAGGTCGCATGGTTTTCTACGTTTACGTATATTTTATTTCCTCTTACGGATGGTCTCTGAATTTCACCAAAAAATTACGCGTATTAAACGCATTACTTTCAGTGAAGGTAGGGTCTAGATATATGTAATATTGTTTATATTAGTCCTATTTCGATGCTATTTCAATGTGTCCGTGGCTCACGAAAGGCACAATGAGTTGGTACAAACGTCGATATAAATCCCAAACTTACGAACTTATTAAGGTGCAGTGAAACTCGTCGAGGAACTTGATCGACGTCGATAAAGAAAATTTTTCTAAATGCCTATGTTGCCGACGTTTGTTTTTATATTGACAGCTGTGTCGAGTTATATTGGCTATTGTACCAAATGGCATACTCCACTTGTCGTTTTCGTACAATAAATATCAAGAAATCGAAGTAAAACTCCAGAAATCCTCTGAATTCATGCTTTCTGGGGCCTTAACACTATTTCTACCAAAGGTGTCAAAAGACACCTTTTAAAATTTTAACTTGAAATTATTTTCAAGGTTTAATAATATTTCTCAATTAATGTTTTAAGTTTTCGTATAATAATTGTTCAATTTATTTAGCGGTATCATTTTCCTCCAGCTCATCAAAACCTTTTGGTCGAAATAGGTATACACAAAATCGTGGTAGAAATAGTGCTAATTAACTGCAGAGGGACACCTTGCGCCATCTGTGATTTCCAGGTCAATTAAATTTTCACTCCGAGACCTCGTATTCCGATCGTTTTAGCATAGAAGCGCATACAACACTTTTTTTGCCTTCATCCCGTTCAAATGCGAGTTTATCGATTACCAGAGTGTTCTAAATTGTCATAAAATTGTCCTGACCCTTTCGTTTCTCATATCAGAGCCTTCGATAATTGTATATTGATCGAAATATGAGAGCTCGACACCATTTTGGTTCTGGTCTGGGCTAAGTTAAACAATTTTTTCCAGAAATCCAAATTTTGAATGTGTCAGGACAATTCTTAGACGAACAGGAGTGATGTTTCAAAGTTTCGGACAGTTTGGTCCAATACCCTTAAAAAAAAGTGTTGTATTCGAATCGACTGATTTGAAAAGGGTTTTCACTTCACCTTAATCCAGATATATATTCCAAATATGGACTCGGAATGCTGATTCACTGACGTGGTGTATCGAGAATTCTTAGTTTCCGCGAATGTCGGGGGATTAACCATATTTGCATAGGAAGATTAATACGTCAGAGATTCATTTAGCGATTAAACATTGAAAAGGAGTGACGAAATTCGTCGGTTTAAGTTAGGCTTTCAGTCCGTGGAACATCCGCCGCTCCCAGAATCGCGATGTCGTTGGCAAACGCGATACTCGATGACAACCGTAGAATTCTCCTTGTATAGAAAATCCGGCGGAAATTACCAGCTGCAAATGGTAGGAGCGTACCGCAGCCTCGTTCGAGAGTATTTGCCTCCGGTAATTTGAGGAATAAATTAAATTCTCAGGAGGACAATGAAGCCAGTTTCGCGATTCAATGCCACCGAGGGTACGAGACATCTCGCAAAGGGAAATTGACATCCGTTTAAGTTCCTGGGTCTTCGAGAAGACCGACAGGGTTTATTCAGGCGCACGTGGAACGACTAAACGTACGCGATTCGAGAGCCTTAAATAGCTACGCGGATGCTAGTTTTACGATGTGCAGAGCGTTCGGTATCGAAATTATTATTCATGTGGACGAATGGCCTTGAACCACGTGTGTACACACGTACACACGTGCGCCACCTACGACGTCCTCGGGATAGCATACGACCCAAATGGCACCGCGGATGATACCGGAAAGTCTGCATTAATTACGCTAATGAAATTAATATCGACAAGCGCCGGGATGTATGTACACGGTGACGTAAAAGACGAGTGGCTTCCTTTTTTCAAAAGGACTCGGAAAGTCAATTGTTGATGTCAGATTCCGTATAAGAAGAAATACCTGACTTGAATGGAAAGGATAGGAAAAACATGAATTTACCATTCATTTCAATTCAAAATGTCAGGTTCTTTCCTTACGAGTACTATAAAGTACATAAACAATGTTTTTGAGAGGAATCTATACGATATTTAGAATATGAGCAATGTTCCGGATGTTACTACTATCGGCTTTCTACAAAGGACTTCTTACGGCGTTTGATTTATACGCTGTGGATCTTTAATGTCCGTACGTATGCATTAATGACGTAAACATTTAAAACTGCAGCAAAATATACAAGATGTACTGTACATACTATATGATTATATCAACAAGTCCTTGAGTTATTGGAATTTATGGCTCACGCATCAAGGTAGACAGAGAAGTTACTGTATGTTCCTTCCTGTGGCACGAATTCCTGTTCGAATGATCGCGGTATTAATAATAAAGTTCATTGTTTTCGAGAAAAAAAAAATGAAAACTGAACAAGAATTGAGATTAATGTCATTGTTGAGTAACTCTAGAGTCTTACATACTATTCAGTCACTAGGCAGATTTTTACTATTTTCATCTCAAAGCTCCTTAAAAACCATGATAAATGTAGTTAAGCGTTTATGATTTTAGTCTTAAGTGTAATGCGGTACGTAATTTTTCCTTATGGTTAAAGGCATTTATGTATATCCGTTAATACCATTTCAAGGACTACTAAATTTTGAAAGACTATACGTGTTAAATGGAAGATATCACAAGTTAATGTAAATCGTCATTTTGACAAGGGTTTACCTATATCGTGCTAATGTAATAATGTGAGCGCCAACGTGTAACTGGATTCTTTCAACGATGATGCAGAATTTGGCTTGGAACCAAAAATCACTCGAGAGACGGTTAGACCATATGTGTATGTAAACACGTCCAGTATATATAAAGATGTTGCTAAATTTTGAGTAAGCAGTAAAAAGCTATATAAGTTTTGGCTTTCGTGCGCGTCATCGGTATCTTTCATGGGATAACATTTCGGCGAATACAATAGCTGCATATCTCTTGAGGAGTTAATGTAAAGAAACAAAAACTTACCATTCTCTCCATCGGTCAACGCGCCAGAATCCTCTTCTGATCGTTTCAGGCGTTCTATTGAAACAACAATACATTTTTATATACATAAAATCACAATAAATTAGTTATGGCATACTTCCCACAAATACTAGCTGAGATATTAACTTATTAAGTAAAAAATATTTTATGAGCCAATTATCGTTATTTCATTAATTTAGCTTATTTACGGTAACGTAACTACTTTCTATTATGATGCGAAAAATGATACTTCTATGTAACAACTGAGTGAAAACACCTGTTCTGATAAAACCAAGTCGAAGGAATTCGTTTACTAGGTGTTTCTGATTTCAAACCCATCTTTGAATGGTTCTAATATAATAAGAGCTTACCAAGATGCATTTGATTTTGAGAATGATGATGATGGTGAGACGATGGAGGCTTCCTTTCTAAGCGGATTCGTTCCATTAATTTACTGATGCGGTCATTTGCTTTCTCCTTTCGGACTACTGGTCCCGGACAATTTTCTTCAACTACGCGTACACACTGACGGTGAACATTTAAAGAGCAGTCTGCAAAGTAAATTAAGTACCTTTGTCAATGTTTTGAAATTCACAGCGATTAAACTTATATTTAAATAATAATTATTATAAAGTTTTCAGTTTATTATTTACGTACCGGTACATTGATATCCCTGAGGACCAATTCCACCGATAATAAGTTGACAGTGATTGCAGTAAGTCACAGTAAAATACTGGTGAGCCGTAAAATGATGACCCCTCACTATCATCTTCCTAGTTTTCACCGTGAGCAGTCTCGCCTTAATATTTGATTTGTCTTTTGCAACGAAGGTAGGTACACGCTCAAGGGACACTGGTCGCACTTGAAAAATCTTCGTTAGAATAGTCGCCAGACCAGCTGCCGTTGTGAATTGTCGAAAATCTACTTGCTCCTTTTCTATATCCTCTCTGCAATCATTAAAACGTGATGTAATACATTTAACAGTCGATACTTTAAGTGGACGAACAAGAAACAAGGCCGTAAATATTTACAGGTATGGTTCCATTTTGGGGAGTAGGTACGTTTCGATGATCCGTGTTTCTCTTGCCTTGTCGGAGGCACTTTCGTCCAACTGGGCGTCGCTCGGACCAAATAAGGTACCTAATCCCGCAGTTCTTTTTTGTTGGAAATCCGCGAGCTGCTCGTTCAGTTCCTCCTTTGCACGTGTTCTTGCTTTCCAGAATATCTATTAAAAATATTATTCCGATTAACACAAACTATATTTGGAACATACATTAATTCACGAAATTGAAGTAAAAAGTACCTTTCGCAATATCTCCTCCTTATCGGATTCCTTTAATAGAACCTCGTCTATCTCTCGTGCGACGTTTTCGTCTACGTTGCTCAAACGCAGAGGCTAAAAATATTTGAATATATTAACAATCTAATATACAGATTAAAACATATTATTGACTGTATTGGCGACGATACTTACAGCACCAGGTACTAAAAAACTGGAGTGTATTTCGTATGCCCACTTCCGCATTTCTTTGGCGTTCCCTTCTCTGTATAAGTCCGTTACCAAGTAAAACAACTGTAAAATTAGAATTTTCATTTAAAAATACAAATAGAACAGAATAAAGAAGTAACCGACGTTTTGAGTAATAAAAAAGCAGTAAATGTTCACTTACCAGACTGGAGGGGTCACTGTTTGACAAAACATAATTAATAAATACAGCAAGATGTGCATGGTGTTCCCATAGCTTAGACAGTGATTTGAAAGGTCCGTGATCTTCCAACTGACCCTGTTAAAGAACGTTACTTATTATTTATGACTAAAGAAGTTGTATGGATTAAAATGGGTCGAAACTTACCACTTCTTGATCACTCATGTCGTCGTCTTCCATAGACATGATTGGTTGTTGAAGAGGTGGCAATCCAGACACATCAGGAGGCATTACTTGTCGAAGTGGTGAAACCGGTAAAAAGCCGTCAAGCATGGACTGTAAATAACACAGTATATTACATATTAATATGAACGATATTGACCGGCTTACTTAGCGGCTGTAACCGAAACTTTTTACACTTAACGATATTGAGGAAAACACAACGAAACAAACAGAATAAATATGTACCTTTTCAATACATTACATTTTTAGCATTTCTTACTTTTTCGGTTAACTGTAAAATTGTTGAAATTCTTACGTCGTTTAACGTTGAAGAAGATGTGTCCAATCCTGGGTTAGGTATAGGATATGGTGGAGGCGGTGTTCCCGGTGGCGTGATGTGGGGTGGATCATCCAAATCGATGCTGTTATGCCGGCCAAGTTTCGGGGGTGAAAGATCATTCATCGATTCAGCAGCTATCAATCTTTTACTAGCTTCTGAAGGAGAAATCAATGTTGTGCCCAGTTGCTCAGGACTCGACTTTGTTCGTTGATGTTTATTCAGAGAGCCCGAGGAACCTAGGTTTGCACCCTGCGAAAACTGTTAGAGACTGAGTATAAAATTTAATTTATTCAATCGATAAAACTTAATGTAATATCGACCGATTATGGATTAACGTCTTATATTCCTTGTATTATTTACAGTAAGTAATTTCTCATGCAATATTTGTACGATTACATAAACATTAAAGTTAGAACTTTGCCCTGGTTCAATAATTTCGAAATTAACCCTGAACTAATATAAAACAGCCGTGTGGTGTACAATTTATTCTTCTTTATAGTTTTGATTTGCCCAATAGTACCGATATCCAATACATATTATGAAGAAATAAAAGTACATGTCAAATATGGAATTAAGAACAAGTTTGACAAATATTGTACTGTTGTTTATGTTGCCACAAGTAATTCTGTTACGTATCTTATGCCCATTACATGTACATTTACAAAAAAATCGACATGGATTATAGTTGTCGACAACCATTATGTATACCGTAGATGAGTAAGTGACCACATTTCTTCAAATAGCAATTGCTAACTCCTTAGCTTGACCACAGAGCGTAAATTATCAATTCGATAAGCTTCTATATGTACAGGTAATGTTATATCAGTTGACCACTATAATCACTGACCTATTATGTACTGCAAATATTTAATTTCATTAAATACAAAACCGTCAATTCGTACAGACTGTACATCGAATGAGAGTTAAACACTATGTTAAGTATTCTATGTGCTCCGTCAAAGTAGGTTTTGTGCGAGCATGCAAATTAAGTGAAACGAAATGAAATCTCTACTTCTTATCAGAACATTCAAATACTACTCGGAATAAATAGGCGTTCGTTACTTTGATTTTCTGATTATATTGTGATCCAAATTCGGAATAAATTCGCTCTCGTTGGGCCCTTCGAGTGTTATAGCCATCAGAAAAATTGAATGCGGTCGCATCATCTACAAATAATACCCATCAAAGGGGCGATATTTCCGGCGTCAACATTTGTACCAACTATTAACAGGTACCCTTGAGACATTTTAAAGTTTCATTCGTTACTGCCGCATTAGTATCCTATATTGAAAAATGAAACCGGGGGTCTGCCCCGCCATCCCGTCCTCCCTCTTCATAATAAATACACTAATAATGATGAATAATTAACCGAAATAAGCAAATGATTCGCCCGCTCGCACAGACCCGGCGAGGACGTAACATCCGCAGGCCGAAAATGGGGTCCGTTAAGACAAAACAGGAAGTTTGTACACTCCGTTAAGTAACTGTATCCTACTAGTATAAAAGTGATTAGGAGATTAGACTACTTACAGAGTTAGGTATGCCGTGACTGGCGGTGGGGGGCGTTAAATAAGTCAGCAGATGTCGCTCCAACTCCGACTGGATAATGTTGTGCGTGTTTGGGGCGGGCGGGGGCCGAGGGGGCAAGGGGGGCGGAGAGAGGCTTTGCATGGACAGGGACTTGCGAGAAGGCAGAGGTGGCGGCACGTCGCCACCGCTGCCACTCGTCGGGGAACCGTGGCTGGGTGAGGTCGAGGTGTTTGTTACCAACGAGCAAAGCTGTAAGAGAGACATAACAAAAGCAGGTTAGCGAAGGTTAGCCAAAGCCTCTCTAAACACAGGTCAGCTAAACACAAGAACCCTCGCTGTTTGGCCCGATTTACCGACCGAGTATGCACCTCTTTCCATTCATCGATTCGTGCGATTGATATGGATTAATATTAACGCTTTGACTGCGAAACGCTCAGAAAATAAAACTGCGCTCACAGACAAATATTTGGTCTAGTCAATGAAATCTTTGTTGGTTCAGCCAAAGAGTATAGGTATTATCAGATATATGGGCAACCAACGACTTGGCCGAAATTACAAAATTTGTTGGTTAATAACTTATGGTCGATTGTTTCAAATATTGTGGCAGATCGCATCAATGATTAAGGTAATTTGGTGCATTTAATAAAAACATTTGTTTCGACTGAGACGTTCTCGAAAATTAATGAATAATCCTTTAGTCGATCGAAGCGAGCGAGTCTGGCCATGTGAATGAAAATTCGATTCACTCAGGAGATACATTTTTTTATAATTAACCAAGTGCAGTTAAATTTTTTTTTTTTTCAACGAATCAACAAATTTTCACGTAAGAATCTTACGGCGCAGTGGGAAGAAACGATGTAGAATTTAAGCGATTATCGTCCCACAGGAGTGTTTTTCGGTGCCCTCTTCGCAGTCGAAGGGTTAAGGGCAAGTTCGATAAATGTACACAAAAGGTTTGAACAGGTAATGAACATGAAATACAAATGTAAGAATCGATGGGGGCACTTGATGATTTTAAATGTCTTCTTTCTCTATGAAGTTTTGTATCGTTTACCGATAAAGCAGCGGTTTATGTCCGAATTTTTTTGCACCTGTTCACTTTTCAGCGTTCCTAATTACTGGCGGTGAAAACGACAACGGAACGAGAAGTATACTGAAAAACAGTTCCGTCGAGACTGAAAACTGAGGTAACGAGTTATTCTACCTGTTACCGATTGACGTCGTGGACTCTACGTCACGTAACAGCGTTTTACGTCTAACAGATAATGATAATTCCCCGGGTGGATAGTAACATTGTTACTTGGTGATCTAAGAGCCGCGGTGACATCCTACGACTTAGGAGTGAACGCATTAGCTCGTTTGCTTTTCAAACACTTGTCCAGACTCGTTCTTCAGTATGTGTCTAAATATGTTATACATTATGAAAGATATTTAACGATACAAAATATTTTTTAACGCGTTAACGTAACGTTACAGTAAAGTATTTGGTTTTTTTTAAATTTTCTAAGTACATACGCGTCCGACACGTAGATTCGCATTTTGGCTTCAGTCATGCACCACGAGTATAGTTCATTGTTCTGTGCGAATGGATTAACTGGCACACATGTCTATCACACTCGATAATAGCTACTCTCAATAATTAGGAAACCGGTAAAAGGGTTCATGATGCAGCAGGACGTATCTGACATTTAAACGAAATGCATACTCAGTCGATAGTAATCTTGCCGGTGTTACCCTAATTATATCTATTCTATGGTAATGTCACTATATCTTTCTAACGGTTAGCTAAAGGGGGTGGTCGCACGTGTTGTTGCAGTCACCAGAGTTAATTGAATCACAAAAGGACCGATATTATTGTATTGGTCGCCCTGTACTTACACTGATATTCATATCTTCGAGTGAGAACCGTTTGCCGTGATCTTATACGGACCGTATACCCACCATTATAAAAGGAACTTTTACTCTGTACCTACATTTGAAGCATAACGCGCTTTCGCGAATACTTCTCTCCCTCACTGGAGGAGACGAAACGATCCTTTATAAAATAATTTTTCCCGAGATCGTCTCGAAATAACCGATCACTTGCCATCGATTGGGTCAAATCGAAATCGCTGTTGATGACAACGAAGCCCACACGACTGAGGCGACATTAAGGCGGCATGAAAGTGTCATTCAAGGGGTTTGATTGTTTATGAAATTTTTCTTCTAACCGGGTATACCGAATCGCTTACAATTTTACCACATAACTACGGAGGCCCCAAGGAAGGTTCGGACACCCACGAAATTCCAATTTTTATGAAAATATATATATGTTTAAGAAACAAATTTTTAAAATAAAATTTCACGAGTGTCAGGACCTTTCTAATGGTCTCCATATTCGCGTGATAGCATTTCAAACGATTCGGTACATGTAATTTGAAGAAAAGTTTCATAAACGAGACCTTTCATATCGCCTTAAGGAAATCCAGAGCGCATCTCCGTGTACATTATACATCTCGAATTGTAAATGAGCGCTGATAAATGCACGCGCAGGCTCCGCAAATGTGCTTGGCACAATATGACGTAAACACAGTTAAGCGGCAAAGCTAAGCACCGTCGTTAGGTACCTCCAGGGTGGGGATTTAACATTATTTACATTGTACAGAGTCAGGGACCGTTCCCAGTGGTATGCGACGGTCCGCAAAGTCCGTTCCTTGGAGTAAAACACACCTGGTCGGTGGTCGTAATAGCTGCTAGCTTGTCCTGCAATGTCCGTACTCGTCTTTCGGCGCCGGCTAATTCCGCCTGCAACGTCGAGGCGTTGTTCGCGTTCCCAGCCACGGCTTTCGCTAATTCGCTGCGCAGGGTGTCGACGTAACTCTGCTCCTTTTCCAGCATTAGTTGAAACGTGTGGACTCGCTGAGTCTTCAGCTGACGTTTCTTCTCGTGCTGCAACAGACGTTACAGTTGTAGACGCTTACGGGTTCAACGGTGTTCATTTTTTTTTTTTTTTTTTTCGAAGTACACGTATTGCGTCGTATAGTAGCGTTCAATGTTTAGCGCGATGTAGGACACCGACTTATAGGAAAACGTGCTACGCTTAATAGAGCGAGCTATGCCTATATGGAATTGGGTATATCTTAACCTCGGCCGTGCATTTAGCTTTCAATAATGGACAACCAAGTTGCTACGGAAATTTAGTGAATTTAATAATGTCCTTTGTTCCAATTACTTAATTGGTTTCAAGATAAAATATAGAAACATCTTTTGGGACAATTTATGGATGCCGTTCTTTTTAGAGGGTAGAGCTCGGTACTCGAAAACTTGTCCAATTTAATCGATATTCCGCGTCGTCGCAATAATTGCTTTAAGTGTAGCGAGGTACCTATGATTTGATCTATACGTTTATCAAGAAGCGAAATGCAATTCTGTAAGATATCGTTCATATCGATAAGAAATCCCAGACTTCAGAAATTTCACTTTACTCTTCCCAACACGTGTCCGACTCAATAAGGCACGCTCTACTTATTCCGTTTTCCGAGTCGTAAACGTTCTACCGTATTTTTGCTCCATCCATTGAATGCAGTATACACTCCTTTGTCCCATTATACCGAGCCTTAACTGAGAATTTGAATTCTTTGTGCCTCGTCTGTTAAAACTGTTCTATTTGCTATAGTACGAGATAAGTAACAGAAACAATAATATATAACGATAAGTAACAGAAACAATAACAGAAAAAATAACATTTAGGATGCGCGGAAGGAACGCGAATAATAGGTTGACGACGTTAACGTTAGGAAAAATTTAATTATAAACAATCGGAATAGGAATGCATCTCATTTCGCGGTGCTCGTAAATTCGAAACGGATGTCAGATCTAAAACGAAATGGGCGATAAATCTAAAATTAAGATTATTTGCTTGCATTCCGTCAAGTCAGCCGCCAATTACGTCAATAACCGATTGACGTAGTTCATCACAACCACAAGTTAATCTCTGGCCAGTTGATTTAACATATATCAATTCGCAATATTGTAAACTATTTATATAATACTACTAAAGTTACTATGCAATTTACTCTGTTAAAGTGGGATACGATAATATAAGCTCATCTTAAACAAATGAAAAATAATCTTTCTCTGATTTTAGAGTCATTTTGATCTGGTGCCCACGCGATCATCTGTGCCCGTAAAGAAAAAGAAATTAAATCCAGAATTCCAAAATGACTCAGTAAATACTGTTTTATTTATAATCGCATCAGTGCCTCCAAGCCTTGACGATACGAACTGAAATGTTTGCAAAACGTCGGCTGTCAAGCGGCACTTCACGCGGCTCCATCCCGGAAGCCAAAAAGTAAATATAATGAACTTCAATGAAATTGAATTTCCTCCCGACTGTCTACCCCCTTATTAAAAAAACTAGAGATTCACCTGTCCCTTTACTGCCGATAGGAAACATTTTGTCAACGAGAAACAAGAGGGGTGGATATCTACCCCAGGCATCGGTCCGAGGGTGGAAATAAATGATCCACGAGGTCTAGGGTTAAATATAAGCAACCAATTAAAAGAGCAGTTAATTTAAATACCGAGGACCAATAGAGAAAGCAGTTGACGCCGCATCTCTAAAACAAAGAAGAGAAAAAAAACCACAAATTCTCAAAGTTCTTTTAAATTCTCTAGGGATTTTTAACTCGTCGTAACATTCTCGGTCATGTCTCTCGGAGTTAAATTCTCGAGAATTTGAAAACGCAACTTACGTCAACCGGTTGAGGAGCGGTGATGCGAGCGTTGCAGGTGGCGCCACCGGCGGGCGCGGTGAACGCTCGGTGAAGCGAAGTCGTGGGTTGCGGGGGCGTAACCATGGTGGCGCCACCTGACAGGCTCGCCGGTCGTTGGTGTTGCTGCCCCGTGAGGCCAACCTGCAGCCCCGCTGCCACTGGCTTCTGCTGCACCGTCAAAACCACCTGCGTAGAGGCTGAGACAGAAGTTCAAGGCCCCCGATTAGTCACCGAGTATTTTTACGGCCGCTTTTCGGGGATGAAACGCCGCCCGCTGCGGCCTCGCGCGAGACGGCCCGCGGGGACGCGAGGCTCTCGCTCGCGAAACTTGGCAACCGAGATTCTGGGGAGTAAATCGGTGAACCTCGCTTCCTCATCGGCCGAGAATGCGCCCCGGAGCGCTCCAGAATCCGGGCTGGCGGTATCGCAACGCGGATTACATTTTATGCCCCGGATCGGTCCAGGTCGAGGCGAGCGCCGCATGGCGGGAAATAACCGAAACTAATCTGTACTTTCCCGCAAGGCCGAATCGATATCCAATGGACGCGCGATGTACATCGTTAAAAGGGCCTCGATATTTCGAACACTTTCAGATAAAAATGTCTACCAAAACCAGGACCAGAGGCACTCGAAACGTAAACGGGACAAATGTACACTGAACGTCGAACGATCCCAGCCTTAAAAGAGCGATTGGGTAAAGGCATCCTATATTTGGAATACGTTTGAATACAAATGTATATTTAAAGCAGAAATAGCAACACTCTTAATGAAAAGCGGAAAAATTTGTATTACATTTCGCGGAACACCATTTCTACTTGACAATTCGTACGGAAGTATTCAAACTTTGGAAGGAAATTGTAGGAAAAATTGAAATGTATATCTAAACTACTTCCAATTAAACAACGAGGGTCTACTATTGCAACCAACGGGATATCGTTATTAGAACTAAAAACTATTAATTAATCTTACAAACGAAAATTCCATTTTTTCGAATTTCATTGTGTAAGCCCTTCAATGTTTCGCCTCTGTTTACCCAATCTTCTGCTCTTTTCGTCCATCTAACATCTATTTCATTCGTTTCTTTTCACAGTTCCATTCTTCTGTTTCCACCCCTGATGCGTGATGTAAGTTCCTACCCTTCTCGTTTCGACCTATTTCCTAAAATATTCGCAGGCGGCAGGATTAATGTCCCACGAATGCGAAATGCAGGTTCATATTTGCCGATTTAGCGTCTTACCAAGGTTTGACCGTTTCAATGACAGTTTTTTAACGTTTCAGTTTCTGCCGGAGGACGGAATGAATATATTTAACATCCATCGGGTATTGAATGCATATGAGAACGGCATGGGTCTGCTACGATCATCGAAGAGTCGATGCAAATTAATGGACGTTGATTGAAACACGCCCGACCCGAGCACGAGGTTTGTTGACACATCGATTAAATTATAACGGACCTAATTATAAAGCGATTCTATTTGCAATTCGGATATTTACTCGCGTGCGTGGTCGCCACAAGGTAACATTAATTATAAATGAAGCTGCAATTATTAACGCAATAGAACTTATTAATGGCCCTTTATTCACAGATAGTTATGTCATTGGCTTTGCAATAACCTAAATATACGTAATCAAAACGTGCGAAAGTACGAAATCTTATTTGGCATCACTTCGTTATATTAATTGTATGCGTTTGTAGGAGAAAAATGATTTCAATAATTATGTGGAAAATGTCATTGCAGATATTCGCAGTTTCAAGAACCAAGAATCAAGAATCATCTACTTCGATAACCGTGAAACAATTAATCCCTGAACTGAAATACTCTCGATATTATGCAATCGCAGTTACGGCGATGTCCCAATTTATCTACGAGTTAAGATGTGCATGAAAATATGATCACAGGTGCGGGTGATCCAGGACATCAAGAGCTACGAAGAGTCCGCATCGATTCCCATCAAGTATCTAAAATAATCGACACTGCGCAACATTCCGTTTTCCACGTGAGATACTTAACCCTCCTCTCAAATTATGATCTCAAGTGCGCAACGATCTCGGAACCGGCAGCTCGTTACAGTCTATTATAACTGTTCGAGAGCTAAAATCAATATCCACGATGATTAGTTTCGCGCAATCATTTCGGTTTTCCCTCGAGGTATCTACCCTAGTAGCATAGAATAATTTCTAAACATTTCTTCGTAATCTTTACTAAATATCTCGAGCAACAGTTCTTTTAAGATTCCTCGTAGGTTTCATTCGAAGGTATCTGAAATATTTGTTGAAAATCTCAATGACATTTAGTTTCCATAATTTATAAACATATAATAAAAATACATTTTCTACTTCACGATTATAATCGGACACTTCATTTGGTATCTTGAAAGCACGAATAATTTGTGTAATATATTCGTTCCGCCATTTCAAAATGGGAGCAGATCGTGTGATTTTGATTTTAAATCTTTTTAAAACGTTTATAATGTACTCGGCTGAGAATATTTAAAAAAAATACTTATATTAAAATGAAACGAAATGTCTTGTGTTTCTGTTAGAAAAATATTATGGAAACACATGGAGCTAATATTATACAAATATTACGAAGATAACATTCTAACGTAAACGTTTTGCAAATATTACAAACGTCTGCTGAATATTTACAAAATGTACGATATTCATTAAATGTATAGAAAATATAGGACAAATATTTTGTGCTACTAGGGTAACGTTGACGTAAAATTATGCCATAAACAGGCACGACATCTCTATACTGCAAGTGTGGAGTGCGGCGGTTGAGGAGTCGAAAGGAACGTACTTCGCTCTCCTAAGTAACCGAAAGGCGTTGCGCAAGGACGGTTAACGGTGACGTTCCGGTTTCTATGCGAAGCATTTAATATACATGTGAAATTATGATCGCAGGTGCGAGCTGCTCCGGGTATATCCAAAGTAGAGAAGAATGTACGCCGATCAGCGTCGAGGGCAGACGCCGCGGAACGGTCCAGCCGATGAGAGAAGTTGGCCCAGAAAGGCAGACGCGCATACTAATCCCGCGGTGGTGTATAAATATTTATGAGCGCGGCCAGAGCTCGCTTCGCGATCATTTCGCATGAGTGACGTCTGACGGGTGTCCTGAGGTCAGCGAAACGGATCGTGGCAAACGGCGAACTCCTCGGATTTCGTTGGCGACCGCATCGCCGAGTCGAGGCGGGCCTTCGATGCATCCTCGAAGACCGCTCGGGATTCCCCGAAACGTGCATTCACGGTAGCACGGAGAACACGCCCGGACTACGAGATTTTCTCGGACCGAAAGGCGCGAGAAATCCTTCGATATCCATTCGATACCCCACAGCCCCCCAGAGGGGAAACACTGCTATAATGAACATTCTTCAAGGTGAAGTGAAACCCCCTTCAAATCAGTTGATTCGAATACAACACTTTTTTTTAAGGGTATTAGACCAAACTGTCTGAAACTTTGACGCATCACTCCTGATCGTCTAAGAATTGCTCTTACACATTCAAAATTTGGATTTTTGGACAAAATTTTGTAACAGCCCAGATCAGAACCAAAATGGCGCCGAGCTATCATATTTCGATCATTATACAATTATCGAAGGCTCTGATATGAGAAACGAAAGGGCCAGGACAATTTTACGACAAAGTAGAACACTCTGGTAATCGATAAACTCGCATTTGAACGGGATAAAGGCAAAAAAAGCGTTGTATGCGCTTCTATGCTAAAACGATCGGAATACGAGGTCTCGGAGTGAAAATTTAATTGACCTGGAAATCACAGATGGCGCAGGGGGTCCCTCTGCAGTCAATTAGGGTCCCAGAAAGCATGAATCCAGAGGATTTCTGTAGTTTTACTTTGATTTTTTGATATTTATTGTACGAAAACGACAGATGAAGTATGCCATTTGGTACAATATCCAATATAATTCGACCCAGCTGTCAATATAAAAACAAACGTCAGCAACGTAAGCATTTAGAAAAATCTTCTTTATCGACTTCGATCAAGTTCCTCGGCGTGTTTCACTTCACCTTAACCGTTTGAGTACCAGAGGTTTTTAAAAAAACACGGTCGAAAAAAGCCCAACAGCGCAATAGCGCCTTCTGAATGGGATGCGAAAAGATCCAAGCGGCGCGATGGCGCTCCTTTTATTGTGTGTCGAAAGATTCGACTGAAAATGCGTCTGGAAAGTTGAGCGCATTTCATCAGATTGTGAGTGCGCGGTCAGTTGTCGGTATCGTTCAAATGTACTGGGGTTTTTTCGACATGAAATCTGAAGAGCGTGAAAGCGGCGCATGAGACTCAAACGGTTAAGGTGATATGAAAGGGGTCAATCGTTCATGATACTTTTCTCCGAACTGGGTGCGCCGAATCGCCCGAAACTTTGCCACGTGAATTAGGTTCTAAGGAAGGTCCCGACAATCGTGAGATTTTAATTTTTATAACAAGTTCAAAAATGGTTAATCAACAGATTTGAAAGATTGAAATTTCATGAATGTCAGGACCTATCTTAGGGACCCTCTCCACGTTTACATGGCAGAGTTTCAAACGATTCGGTACATCCAGTTTGGAGAAAAGTTTCATAAACGAGACCTCTCAGACGCCAATTTTAATGTCACCTCAAGGGGATTAGGCATGAGAAATAGAGATTCGTTTTCTTCAATTATTCTAGTTGAAAATTCCTACCGAGTAAAATGAGGTTTTTCGAAATCCGTAAAAGTGCGGATTTAGCAGATTGCGAGGTAAATCGAGGAAGAGCGCATAAAACGCCGACATCGATATTCACAATTTATACAAAGAAAACGGAATGCAAAGGAGAGTTGCTGAATTGCAACGGGCTGATAATGAGAAAACTCTAGAAACATCTAAACGAAGCATATATCGTTTAGGCCACATGGAAATCTTTTCAGATTTCAAACGTGTTCGACTTGAAACATTATTTTTTCTTTGTTTTAGCATGATTATGAACAAACGGAGGTTCAGATCGACTCAAGAAAATCGTAGGATATGGAAAACAAATAATTTCCGAGCAATCCATGAGCATAACCATGCCATCAGTTTTAGATATACTCGTTCGGCGAGCCATTACCTCCGCTGAAACGCTTTGTAAAAATTCCAATTTTCCTCCAAGAAAATTTCATGTCGCGCTTTCTTCAAGGCATAAAGAAAACAGTTTATTTTTTACTCCCACTAATAGCATCTAAAAGCTTTGCATTAGTTGACCTGAACTGTACACCCGATAAATGTTTCTTTATCAGCAATTATGTAGATTCTGCAATTTCCTCGTTATATGAATCCTGGTATTTCAACATATCCGATAACAAACCGTAAAAAAGCATAGGAACTGTCTGACAAAGAATAAGGAAAATCACCGTGACAGTACGATTTTCTGAGTACATACTCTTGGTATAATTCTTAAACCACATTGTCTTTCATTGTTTAATATTTTGCCACGTAGGTGTCATAATTTGAATGTCACTGCGTGTTTTCACATGTAACTATCGATCCTATTTTTATAGAAGGTTCAAAAATATTAGAAAATTATCATGACAGTAATATATCATTGTAAGATGACCCTACTGCTCCCAAATGTTTTTGCAGTATGAAACAAAAACCTGATTTATGATAGACCCTCTGAAACCCGAGACTCTGCACCCTCGGCACCCTCGTTATATTTGCCACTGTCTCCGCAGTCCGAAATTGAGAAGTATGTTAAGCAAACGGAAATGACTTCGTTTAAATAAACCTCCATGATAGGTTACCCTTCGGGCCCGTACGAGTTTGTGTTGGGAGGGCTTCATTTTCCGCGTACAAACGGAAACACGCTGATTAATATTTACAATTACCGAGTCAACTGTTTAAAAAAAAAAAGGCTCATTTCTTTAACGCTTACTATTTAACAAATTAAAGTTGAAGAGTGGAAAAGCTATCTTTTGGTTCAATAAAAAAAAAGGCTCATTTCTTAAACGCCGACTATTTAACAAATTAAAGTTGAAGAGTGGAAAAGCTATCTTCGTTCGATAAAAAAAAAGAAAATAAGAATTTATACACCCAAAGTGTTTACGTATTCTGGAAGGAACTAGCACGCGAGTTCACCCTGTTAAAAATAGTCATAAATTTTAAACCGTTTTAATACGTAAGGATGCACTAAAATGACCAATTTGGAGTCGTAAAAGTGAACTAGTATACATTAATTATAAATTCATAACTTTATAACATGATGTTGCAATTTTATGAAATTCTGTAGGAAAATTAGCACTCATGTACCAAATTTATAGAGTATGTCACACGTTTTATTTTACTATTTTTTAATGAAGCTTCCAAAAAATGATATAAACTTACGATATGTTCCTAACGGTGTAATAAAGGACCAGAAGGGTGCAGCCGCTAACATTGCAGTGTTGCGTAGAATTAATGTCTGGGGGGAAGATAAAGTTTAGGGACCGCCAGACTTTACCGAGATAAGATTAAGAAACAAACAGATTAAACTGATTGCAAATTCGAGATCAGCGCTGTTAAAAAAGTGACGTATGCACCGTCCTGACCAAATTTTGAAAGTGGGATCCTTTGCAAAGACAATGTTAAAATTGGTATGCCTGTACGTCGTCCCACGGAGGTGCAATCCCTAAATGAATGGCATTTCTAAAATCTACTCCGAATTAGGGGGGACGCTTTTTATCATTTTTTGATATCTGTCAATTTAAATAGGTGCGTAAAGCTGGCACCCCCACCTTTACAAAATTCAAACTTCTTTGTCTTAACATTTTGTGCTCTTTATATGCTAATTATGTGCTACATTCGCAAATTGTGTGCTAGCTCTTTTAGTACCCAGCACCGCCACCGAAAAATTCAATTTTTTTCCAAAAACCGAGCTAGCACAAAATTTGCGAATGTAGCACATAATTAGCACATAAAGAGCACAAAATGTTAAGACAAAGAAATTTGAATTTTGTAAAGGTGGGGGTGCCAGCTTTACGCACCTAATTTAAATGCTTCAAATCCCGCGATGAACATTCCGTTACATACTCGCAAGCAAATGCACGAACGGCGCTATGTTAAGATTAGACAATGATAAATTTAGTGTGACAAGAAAACCATATAATGGTGACACGTATTCATTGAGTTTGTACGTTTCGAGGGACCGCTAAATATGTAGGGTAAAAGGAAAGAAAAATCGCCTCTTACAGATTCGAAAAGGGCTCAAGAGCTGCTACCCGTTGCCGCGGTAAAATGTCAGACGAAGACATTGGACATTCCACAAGCCTACGCGAATCTTTAAAGCAGCGTTGTGCACGAGAGCTCTTAACGCTGTTGTTTAGAGGGGAAAGTGCTCTCAGGTTTGCAAGGGCTCGGCGAAAGTGCCAAAAGGTGTAGATGCTTTGCGACGGTCTGGAGGAAAATTCCAGACGAGTGGCGTGGCCGCCATACATCTAAATAAATCTGAATGTATCTTGACCTAAGATCTGTTTCAGGTTGTATGTGGAGATGACGCTCACGCTTAAGGACATCATGATTGCAAACAGGATGCGTACCGGCAAACCTATACCTAATTCATCTCTCCATAATCGTCACCTTCCAATGGATTCGACCATTAATAGTAAACTTGGAATAGAAGACTGATTTTCATTATCAAGGAGTTAAAATTAGAACACATGCCACGTTAATGTATTTGAATATTGTATTAGGCAATGGGTTGAGATAGATCGGTATTCAAATAGTCATATAGTATTTGTAAGCAGGTTCGACGGGATTAATGACAAAAACCTTCTTAGTTTCATTTAATACCCCGTAATCCAATCACTCACTCAAGACTTTTCATTATGCTACGTGTATACTTTTCATAATATGTATAATAGCGGTATTACTATTTTTTTCCCCGACACTTTTACGAGTGAACGTGAAATGCAGTTTTATCGAGATTTACGTCATCGTCATTTGCGTTCTATTAGTCACCGGCAATCCTTGGTTATACTGAATTGTGCAAACATTCGAAATAGGAAACTATTGTTTCATAAGAAATTAACTAAACTGTGAACGTTATTCTGGCTAATAATTATTTAAATGTGCCATTAAGAAAATATGAAAGCACGTATCATCGTGTAATTTGGGAAGGACACATGTACAATGTGTATGTACTCACTTAACGGTTTTGCTATTATTATCTGCATTAATTAAAACAATTCATATATCTTTATTGTCTCTTATGATAGTGGAGTCGAAAATTCGGCAGATCGCGAACTAGTTATTCTAAAATATCTAAATTCTGAGCGAACGAAAATGCTCATGGACCTAAATAAACTTTCATGACTGCTTGATCTCAAGCCAGCTTCAGGTTAAATGTGGTAAACGTTTTCATCTAGACATGTGCTGGAACGCAAATAATTTTCAGTACATAGTGCAGCCTAAACGCATTCCAGGAAAGAATTTGTAAGAATTTAAGTGCAATTACTTGTTACTTTGGCCGAAATTAATCGTTTCGATCGATATTAGTTTAAATAGCAAAATAAGGAAAAATAAATAGATTTTAGGTAACAGAAAAATCACGTTTTAGAGGTCAATTTGTTAAAATCTCTTAAGAGATGTATGTGTGGGGAGTAACCTACATAATTTCGTTCTCATTTCTTGGACAATTTTGAGCTCGGAGCTTGGCATACCGCAGTTTATAAAAGCTGTTAGATTAAGACGTGAAACCTATTTCGCAACGTCAACTTGTTCCATGGAACACATTGGATAGTGTATAAATACTCATCTACGTATACGTAGGACGACTGACGGACACATTAAAGACAAAAAAATCCAAAAATACTGTCCCATTTTCTCCGAATTTCTTGACATAGAATACCGTAGTAATATCAGGTAGGTAATATTAACTCCTTGACGTGACTTCATTTTTATACGCTTTTATAAGATTTGAAACCACATTTTAAAATAATTCAATGTTATTGGAAACTAATGTAAATGGTCATTTCCGAACAGGTACTCATCGTGATTCTTCTTTTAAAGGCGGAATATTCTGAAGCAATCGATTTACCTAAAAACTTATGACAGATGAGGACGTATACCAAAATACGATTCTTTACAATGTATTACGAGTCTCCTATTTCTTTTTATGTAGAATGATAACTAATGATATCAACGTGTACCTAAAAGTACGATTAATAACACGCTTAAACTGTATTTAAATGTTAGGTTTCATTTCTTTCCTATAGCTGATTAAAAAATAAGGAGCTTTAACACCGTCATAACAGGTGAGAGCCTCGTTAACACATTCGACACGGGAAACGTAGTCCTGCGTCTTAAATAAAAATAAAAAATGAAAACCTACAACAAATTATAGGGATTAATAAAGAAGAAACACATTTAAGTAGCAGGCCTTTGCAGTATTAAGCTGTAGAAATTTAGAAATTAAATGCGGAACGGTCGGCTGCAAATTAATATTGGATGATTAACTATGATTCGAGCAAGAAGTGAACGAGTCTGCGATGAAAATCGAGCGAAAACGTTCGTACCAGAGTAAACTTCCACGGGATCTTGATCCCAGGCCTTTTTCAGGTCGTACGTGGTAGGCGTTCTCATCTAGAAAGACGACGCAACGAATCACAGGGTATGCACGCAACCAATTTCACTATTTCATTCGTCGATTCTCACTTTTTCTCGGACACCTGACGAGGGGACACTCCACGACGGTCGCTGTCGGCCACGAAACTGCGTTAAATCTCTGCCAGAGAAGCCGAGGAAATCTTTTGCGAGCGCGGGCGTCCGGACGAGATACCGAGAAACCCAGCCCCAGGTGTGTATTAATATGAATGACGAGGGCCAATGTTTACGGATACATCCACGGCCTCTGACGGGATCAGCGGACACTGCCAGTGTCCAAAGAGAAGAGGAGAAAAAAAAGTGTTCTTCGAGGCGAACTCCTACAAAAAAAGAAAGAAAAAAATGATACAGATTCCTGTACGCATCAGGAAGGAGAGGGGGATAAAAAGGTAAACGTTTAGTAGGTGTGTTACGGAGTGAGTCATTCGGCTTGTTTCTGGGAGTCGGATGTGCTCGAAGCTCATCCTCAAGACCCTCCCATCGTGAATTCGATGCGGCACCGGTAAGTAAGAGGAGGATTTATTTATTCACGTTTTTGCAGTCCGATTTCTTACGTCAGCAGCCGGAGGTGTGTACTGTTAACTCGAATATCTGATGCCGTTGTTCGTGGGCGGGAGTGCGACAACTAGATTCGGGTTAATCCGGAAATGTTAATCTACCGGAACCCGTGAACGAGAGGAAGGCGCATACGAGCATGAAATTTATTCTTGGAAAGGAAGTCCCACGGAACGTATGGGATTTTGGGTACAGGATGTTGCCGGATAAATGTTGGGTACCCACGGGAAATTTTCTTCTTTTTTTTTTTCCCCCTATCCAAAGATAGCCCCATCGCGAGCGCATGACAAGAGTCTATTATTTTTTAATATAGTCAGCTCCAGGCGTGTATTAATATGCATGACGAGGGCCAGTGTTTACAAATTCATCTACGGCCTGTACTGGGATCAGCAGAAACCATCGTCTGTCGGGAGAGATGGATACATGCCCATTAAAAGTGTCCTTCAAAAGGAAACCGTACGAAAAACTCGGAACCGTGTGTGCGAAGACGAGAGGAATAAAATGTTCGGTATATGGGTTATAAAGCATCCGAGTCATTTGTTCATCCCAGACATGCTGCAGTCGAGAAAGGTTTCCTCATAAATGCGGCATGGCGCAACGAGGACAACAAAAGTTCACTCTTTTTGCCCCAACCGATGAAACCTTTTTCTTTTTATGACGTTATTATTTGATTGAACGAGAGAATCGCGTAAATTAATTTCTTTACACGATTTCACTTTTCAAGTATTTACGAACCCGCCGAGTCCGACCAGGTTTCGGTTAATTAGTAAAACGTAATATTCATTTTTCGGAATTCTTTCTTTTTTATATGGCGATGTAGTGGTTACTGTAAACATTAACGGGTTCATCCGATTTGCGAATTCCTGTATTTAGCAGAGATTAGGCGTTACCCAACGCGTTCAATCACGGATTGACCTAGGTGCAGAAGTGGACTTCTTCCAGCGAGAATAATTGCGGTTCAGACATCTTCCATAATGTGCGGATCGTCCTTGCTCTTCCAACAAGACATGTCCAACAATGTGTACTTTCCTAGGGTCAAGTTCAAGAACTCCTAATTTGACATCGTTAAAGTACACAACTAGTCGACCGTGCTTCAAGTGAAACGGCAATCTAAGGAACCATTGTACCTTTCATAAATGAAAATATTCACATTTCCTATCTCCCACATGCGTACATATATAATATCAATACTCCTAATACTAATATAATTATCTAAACCGTATTTCATAGTCGTGTAGATGTATGAACTGTATTGCCAATAATTCCATTTAGTCGCACTTGTGATTATTTACAGAGATAATGGCGTAACTAAATCACCGGATGCAATCAGGAAGTATCACCTCATCACCGGGGAATCACTGTTTAATTTCCTCATCGACTTCGGTGCTTCGGCGATATCGTTCATTACTAAGAATGAGTCTAAATTTATTCCGCTCCCATTTACGCACAATTCATTTTTGAATATTGATAAATAAAAACTGTTTTCGGAAAAATGAAATTTCATAAGTGTCTGAACCTTCCTTAAGACCTCCATACTTGCGTGGCGAAGTGATAACGAATCGATGCCCCCAGTTCGGAAAAAAGTTTCATAATAATTTTACGCTTGCCAGGCTATTTTCCCATCACCTTAACCCTCTGTGTACCTACCACGTAACTTTGAAGTCACATACCCGTTAATCGATATTTCTAAGTTTTACTTCATTTTTCCTGCCAAACTTTACGTGGCACCTCATTATTCTATCTGCCAATTGTGAATTTATAAAAGCTTAATTTATACAAATCTATATAAACGGTAAGTTTCCAAACAAATGGTTAATACAAGAAGATGAATATTTTCAAATTTCACGTTATGTCAGTTTTTCATTGGATTACAGAGGGTTAAAGGCAGTAATTAATTCTAGAATTAAGCTCGAAATTTCGACTCGATTAACCTTCAACTCGCCCAGCTACATGCTACGTGTCGTAAGCCGACCATGGATTAATTACATGCTCCCTGCCTCCATCATCGACGACCCGCGATATTTTATACGTAACTATGATCGACAATAAAACAAGAGCGGACAATTACATAGGGAAAACGGGCGATTTCTGTCCCTCTTACATATCGCACGGTGCATGTGTGTACGAGCATGGCGAGAATCGAGGCTACCAGTGGCCGAAGATACGTCCGCTGTTTACAAGCAACGCTCGGCACTGTATTCGCTGAACGATAATGAAATAACTGAATTACGAGCGGTGCAACGCCGAGGCACTTGACGTTCGCACATATCACTCGATCCGAAAGTCGCGCATCGCTCGTGATCCGCGACGTCGAAGGTATTAAGGTGAAGTGAAACCCCCTTCAAATCAGTCGATTCGAATACAACACTTTTTTTTAAGGGTATTAGACCAAACTGTCCGAAACTTTGACACATCACTCCTGATCATCTAAGAATTGTCCTGACACATTCAAAATTTGGATTTTTGGAAGAAATGTTAACTTAGCCCAGACCAGAACCAAAATGGCGTCAGGCTCTCATATTTCGATCGATATACAATTATCGAAGGCTCTGATATGAGAAACGAAAGGGTCAGGACAATTTTACGACAATTTAGAACACTCTGGTAATCGATAAACTCGCATTTGAACGGGATAAAGGCAAAAAAAGTGTCGTATGCGCTTCTATGCTAAAACGATGGGAATACGAGGTCTCGGAGTGAAAATTTAATTGACCTGGAAATCACAGATGGCGCAGGGGGTCCCTCTGCAGTCAATTAGGGCCCCAGAAAGCATGAATCCAGAGGATTTCTGGAGTTCTACTTTGATTTCTTGATATTTATTGTACGAAATCGACAGGTGGAGTATGCCATTTGGTACAATATCCAATATAATTCGACACAGTTGTCAATATAAAAACGAACGTCGGCAACAAAGGTATTTGGAAAAATCTTCTTTATCGACGTTGATCAAGTTCCTCGACGTGTTTCAATTCACCTTAAATATTTCGAAGGAGGCAAGAAGCGCCTCGAAGAAAGAGTAAAGATACGGTAACTGGCAAGCCCGAGGCCTCGGTGCTCGTCCACTCGTATTAACGTTATCGAGGATGTTATCGCCGAGTAAAAAATCACATCCTTTCGGCACTTCCGACATCCTCGTCTTCGAGAGGCAGGAAATCGTGGAAGCGCTAAATAACCGCGGTATGCTTTCCCCTTGATACGTAAAAAGTGATACCGTTTATTCCGATCATTATAGCAAGTTACCGTCGAGGTGTCAAGGAGTCCATCCACGACTCAAAAAAGAGCTTTCGATTCCTCTTTTATTCCTATCATTTGTCCTAGACGCAGATTCCGATTTTTCGGTTAATCATCAAAGGGGTGCTAAGTGAAATTGTCTAATAAGAAGTTGTTCTCGTAATATACTTTCATCCATTTTGTATCGAGTCAAGTTAGACTTTGCCAATACAGAAGAGGCGGAAAAAAAGAAACGAGCGAAAAAGAATATAGTGCCAAGGACTTCGTCATGAGTGCCTTGAGTCGACCGAACGATATGCTGCAACTTTTTTTTAACTGGAATCGGAGGTTCTTCTAGGATTGCAGCCAATTTTATACGCTTAGAAGTTCTAACTGAGATATGCTTCCACTCATTTTGCATACCGTCAAGTTAGATTTTTCGTGTAAGAAAGAGACGAAAAAGAATAGTGTCAAGGACTTTGCGACGAGTGCCGTGAAAATTCCTCAGGTCGAAACAAAGACAGAAGGCAACTTTTATAAACTGAAATCGGACGTTTCCCGTGGATTCCAGATGATTTTATGCGCGTGGAAGTGCTTTAATAGACGACGTGGGGGAAAATTTAATTTCGTTTTTTGGTTTGAAGAGGCTAGGTGTTTTTTTGGAACGAAATAAACGTGGAGTACCTGCGCCGTGGGTACGCGAGCGAGACGGAGGACCGAAACAGTCACCGCTATAAACTCACGTGCTTACATCACTGGAGCCTCGGGCTTTCATATAATCGGTGCATATACGCAACACGACCGACCACTCTTAGCAGTAACGAGCACATACGAGTGAACAGAGGATTTCACGGACACTGAATGCAATCCCGACCTGCAATGTCGCCTATGTGCTCATTA
Organism: Orussus abietinus; assembly: GCF_000612105.2. Lineage (NCBI taxonomy): Eukaryota > Metazoa > Arthropoda > Insecta > Hymenoptera > Orussidae > Orussus > Orussus abietinus. The sequence goes on from NW_019394305.1 coordinate 85,796, forward strand.
AACGACCTTTTCCAGAATCAGAATTTTTTTTACCTCCTACGACGAAGGAATAAACTAAGTTTAAGTCGTTCTCGAAAGGAATACGAGTAAGGAGATAAAAGGTATCCTTAACGACTAAGACCTAGAGTATTCGAATTTTCCAGGTTATAAGAAGTCTTAAAAAAATATGAATACGTTTTTAATATAATTAACTGCGAATTTAAATTTCTTGTGGTTGATCGCCTATACGGACACACTCTGTGAAATTAATATTTTTTATGGATGGTAGATTATACTAGGTACGGAGTAAGTTTGCCTCGAGGAATACACCCGGTAAACACAAAGTGGTGGAATACGCGTTGAGAAATGGTGTAAAACTATTAACAGTAATTGTATTAAGTGTGTTGCAAGAAGTGTTTTACCCGTTCCATTGTTTCTGCACTTACCACGACAAATTTAACGTTCATATAACATCTATTTTACGTTTGTTAAACTATCGTTTTAGTAGTGTAACATGAACGTCGTTTAAACGTAGTCCGTTTAAACGTATAATATAAGTTCATAATCGTTTACTGGACATTCAAATGACGTTAACACATTATGTTAACACTTTGACGGCCACACCTTTGATAAGAAGCTTTGCACTTGTCGTCGGTATATATTGGTGAAAACTACTGCCTGCCGCCGGCACTTTTTACAAGCTTTATTAAAAGTAATTAATGAGGTAGACATAATTATTATTTAAAAAGTTCAAATCCAGTTATCTATCTTCCGATCTAGATAAACGATTTTGTTCCGAATGGGCTCGATTTGTACATAAAAATCTAAACAATAGACTAAAAAAGTCCGACAAAAATGGTAAGAAAAGTGCATTTAGGGAAGTAATACCTTAATCCCTTTAAATGAAGTCTTTTAATGTTTAAGAAATTTTAGAAAAAGCCCGAGACAGTGGAATTAGATCCAACAAATGACAATGCGAATATTTATTTTCCGAGATAACCAATTAAAACAAATATCGCAATAAATAAATGCGAACTGATAACCGTTAATCAAGCGAAGCCACAAAATTCAGGCCGACAATCGCCAGAAATATTAAGTCACATAAACGTGATGCCGGCCGACAACCGCTAGCAAATTGAAGTCGCATAAATGTGACTCCGGCTGTCAAAGTGTTAAAGTACTTTCTTCTCGACTAGAGACAAATGCATTAAAATCTTCACGCGGAAAATCAATGTTTCTTATGAATGTATATTTAATGTTAAGAAATAACCGTGGGTGGATAAACGTATAATTTTTACAATTACCACTCTATTTCCATTAGTTTTGCTTGTATAAAAGTGAACTCCACTATTTTGTGTTTAGTAGGCATATGCAGCCCATTAGTTCCGAAGATCGTAGTAATTATTGAGACCCATTTTTTAATTGTACGAGTGATAACAGATGGCTCGCAACGAGTGCTCCACTAGTGCTGGATGCGTGTCTGGACTAGAATATCGATGAAGTGTACTTATTACGTACTCTTTAAACATATGTTCCAGACTTGATGGAAAGTGTGGATCGCCCTCGGTGGTAACGCTATACTATTTGTAAAGATAATGTAAGGCAAATACAAGGATAAACAATGCACCGAGCTCCATACGGTTCCACCAGAAAAGTGAAATTGGAATTTCAATTTCTCATTGAAATGGTCAATTGTGCAATGGATTTAGTACTTTCGACCTGAGACAAAAAAAACGGTTGACTCTAAGAAACCTGCGACAACAAAATCCTGCGATCAAATACGTCCAAAGAAATGTCAGATGGAGTAAAGAAAATTAATTTAAATCAACAGGAATTAGTTTAAATCAACGACGTCAATTTTCCTTCTTAACAAAATAATTGTTTCTTGCAATTATATATCATTCAGGCATCCATATGTATGTCAACGATATATAATTGTTTCAGTCAACTAATCTTTTTTTCTCAGTGTACGTGGACAATTCGTATCTACAGTTACCTACGAATTTAATAGACGCTATCGAGCATTTGCTAAATGATTTAAATATTACATTTAACGTATGGAAGATACTTTCAACCGAAATGAGTGTATATCCATTTTACGGTAGAGTGCCACTTAAAATAAGAACAGTAAAGATTAGTGCGGCAAGCTCGCCGCGTGGGAGTGGCGTCTAATTTCGGACACACCATTAGAGGGACATGAAATTTCAGGTACTTCCGAATTATCACACCTTCTATAGATGATAGGTTTCAATTGCTAGACCAGCACGTCTTCCATTTCGACTTATTTATTTAAATCCGAGACGAACGGGTGCTAAAACGACCAAACCGAGTGGTTTGGACTGGAATTAGCACCGAGTTTCTCGTCTGCCGAGGAGTAGGTCCTCGTGCGGACGAGCGAAGTCGATCCTTAAGTTTAACTTACGTTTTACATGAGTCGGTAAAACCGAGCTCAGGGGCTACTCACATTTAATCAACTCGACGACCTCCTTATGAGTCGACTGCACCACGTTCACGCCGTTCACCTAGGAAGATCAAAGGCGTGCATTATCAATGAGTGTCGGCCTGCCGGTCGTTAATGGTGGATAGTAATTCCCCTAGTCCCTGCGAGAAGGTGGAGGATAACTTCGACCTCCTCTTCCGCCCACGCGGGAATACGCAACCCCGAGGGTTTATCGGTAATGACAAATAGTCGAGTTTCGGAAAGGCCGATTCAACCACGGGGGAACCATCCTCAAAGCTAAGAGGTTAATGTCAAAAATAGTACCAATGAATTTTGCCAGCGCAAGGTCTCGCAATGATTGTACCGATTTCAAGCAAAAAGGAAAGTATTCCATGCAAAACAAGAAGGTACAGGTGGATTTAAGTAATTTGTAAAAAGAGAAAACAGTGAAAGCGAATCCGCAACATTATGCAAAGAGCTAATAGAGGATGGAATTAAATTCTATCGACGCTATCGAATATCCTTAAGATCATACTCTACCAGGAAAAATGTAATTGGGAATTAAATAGAAACGATATTATGGAAAAAAAAAAAATAAATATATGTAGAAAAACCGCCTTCCATGACAGTGCCGATACCGTATCGTACCATCCGTACAGTGAAAACATTCAGAGTGTAACAAAACGGGGTTTAATTGGCTATTTTTCAATAAATTCCTATAACCAAATTAGGCATCATAAAAAAATAATACCGGACTTTTTCCCTACATTTTCGGCAAAGATAGAGCTGTGTAAACTGTGACCACCAATTTTGTTATATTCTGTATATCAGTTCGAGTTGGAGCCTTGATATTAATACGGACGGTCGGATATGGATACTAAATACGAAATGTAAATCTTAAAAAAAATATATATCAGTTCTATCAGTACGTGGACATATGTATATTGCATGGATACGTCACAGACACGGTAGGGATATGTTCTGAATCGGCCTTAACTCCGACATCCTAAACCGCCCACGCGGGAATACGTAACCCCAGGTAATCACCGCGACGAGTTTAGTAACTCGAGTTTGGTCCGAGCACATGCATTATCGATCGTTATCTTATTTGCTAAAAGCACGGCAAATATTTCGAAAGGCGGCCGCTCTTTTCGCGCAACTATGTTCCTGCCTCCCTAGATAAAATCCGCCTCTAAAGTAAACGCTTACGTCGGGATCTACGCGATCGTTCCTGCGAGGAAGCCCGTCAATTTAGTCGATAAGACCCACTGGCATTGCCTCGATTGATACGTCCAATCGAGGGAAACGGAGTTTCGCGATTTCATTGCCAGCAGATGAAGCCCGATGACCTTGCTTACTTGGACGAGGAACGGAACGGAACTTTTACGCCTCTTAAGTCTTTCCTAATCGAATCGTTAACGATTCACTTAGAAAATTTATCAGCAAGATAGGAAAAACGCTTTACCCGAGTTTTCGATTAAATAACTGCCCTATGTACGACGCAAAGAATTGTTTCGTTAAATATGGACTAGGGACACGAGGGTCGTTTTCAAACCACTTCTCTTCACTTCTTTCTAATGTTAAACGGAAATCTCGGCGCAAAATCGCCGGAAGTGAAATGTCAACAATAAAGAGAATTAATATTAAATATTCTTAATAATCCTTTCACAAAATGCTTTTACGCGTTCGGTACTACTGGTTCTGGGCATAGCGATACTAAAAATAATCATGAGTATAAATAATAATTAACCGGAAAAAAAGGAGGTAAATAAATAAATGTACACTTCTCGATATGCTCCTCTGTCTTATCATGAATCTAGACTACCGAGAAATAGGAAATTTCACTTTGAAAATTATACAGTCTTACGTGACTATCTAGGATACTGTGTAATGAAAAATAAAGTATTGCAATTAATCTCATGCTTCGTATATTCCATTCTATTATGATTTAAGAGATTCTTCAATTAATATCTTGCACCTCGATTATATCACATTGACGAAAATAAAAATCAATAACGAAACTATTCGTGTACATGATTTATCGCCAACGGAGTTCCTCGTATCAGGAAATTTAAGGTGAAGTGAAACCCCCTTCAAATCAGACGATTCTAATACAACACTTTTTTTTAAGGGTATTAGACCAAACTGTCCGAAACTTTGACACATCACTCCTGATCATCTAAGAATTGTCCTGGCACATTCAAAATTTGGATTTTTTGAAAATATTTTTTAACTTAGCCCAGACCAGAACCAAAATGGCGTCAGGCTCTCATATTTCGATCGATATACAATTATCGAAGGCTCTGATATGAAAAACGAAAAGGTCAGGACAATTTTACGATAATTTAGAACACTCTGGTAATCGATAAACTCGCATTTGAACGGGATAAAGGCAAAAAAAGTGTTGTATGCGCTTCTATGCTAAAACGATGGGAATACGAGGTCTCGGAGTGAAAATTTAATTGACCTGGAAATCACAGATGGCGCAGGGGGTCCCTCTGCAGTCAATTAGGGCCCCAGAAAAAATGAATCCAGAGGATTTCTGGAGCTTTACTTCGATTTCTTTATAATTATTGTACGAAAACGACAGGTGGAGTATGCCATTTGGTACAATACCCAATATAATTCGACACAGTTGTCAATATAAAAACGAACGTCGGCAACAAAGGTATTTGGAAAAATCTTCTTTATCGACGTCGATCAAGTTCCTCGACGTGTTTCACTTCACCTTAAAGACGAGGGTTAAATCGCGCTAATTGTTTCAGAGTTTCTAGTGGCACAGTGAAGAAATTATTCGCCACAGAACTGGGCTCAAAGCTGAGGCATTGCGTAAAACCATATTCATTGCGGCCGGAGGAAAGTGTGCTTTATCTAAGCATTAGTTTCTCAGAAATCTGTAAACTACTTAGCCAGGTATAATGGCTCGTTCGTCCTTGCATTTAGCTGCTAGTGACTCGAAACTATTCGCGGTACACCGGTAAGAGTACAGGGCAGTTATTTCTATTCGAAGAAATAATCGTAAGAACTACCGTAGAAGGATTTAATCGTCCTGTCAACATCATTAAGGAAGTAAGCATCAAATATTACTCATTGTCAGAGTACTTAGTGGTGCGCCGGTAACTACTTAAAGTGCGTTAACTATTATCCCCGATATTCAACAACCTAGGTTGAAATACTCAAGCGATGTCGTGTTATCCATCGAGGGGTCTGAAGTAGTCTCTTCTTTAAATAAACAATCTCTATTGCCTTCTCTACAACGAGGACGTACTTAGGCTCGCTTGTACTTGCATCTATCAGTACGCGTTCAAAATCTTTGAAATACCATTATGATTAAACGTAGGATTTGTTTCTGCTGTCCGAGGGATTTGACAGGACGCTTAAATGCCTTTGTTTGGATTCTTGAAATTCTTCCTTTTAAAATTGCATTTGCATAATAGCATTCCGACACCGAGTTTACGATGCAAAATGCGCTCGATATCGGTCGCTTTAATCGATCGCTCGCATTACACATTAGTACTCACCTTAATTATCTTATCACCGGCGTGGAGACCCGCTCTCTCGGCAGGACCGCCTAAAATTAATAATTTTCCCATTAGAGGCCAGTTTATTATGCCGTAGAAGTAGACGTCGCTACCTTTATTATTATGAAAACGAAGGAAGGATGGGACATCGGAAGAGGGAATCGATCAGCAATTCGAGGTGGATGGGAACTCTTTCAATGTGGGTCGATTCTAAAGGAAGTAAACCTAGGAATTCAACTAAGTGGGTAGTATTATTTAACAGTATTTGCAGTTCTGAAACGACAGATGATCAATACGCTCAACATCTGTCCAGATAATGTATAAAATGTCAAATAAACATTTACCAACTGTAATTAATTTAGGTACTTCATAATGGGGCTGATTTAAAATGGATTAATATTATGTTGTACTTTTTTTCTCTTGAAAGTTTAGAAGAAATAAGAAATTAATGAAGAAGAATTCCAGCAGTGTTTGGACTCTTGGGAGGGAGAGAAAGAGAGAAATGTGGTTCAGTTAATTGGTTATTTAAATTCACAAGGCTTACTCCTGAAAGTTAGTCGCGGAACAAAGAGGTCTTTCTCCGTTCCAAGGCTAACTTCTATCCTCAAAGCTTTTAAACGAACCAATCAACACGTAAGCTTTCAGCCACCCTTTGATTGGCCAACTCGAAAGTTCCCTCAGTCGGACTGAATCGATCCTCCAGAGAGAAGGGTAGAAATTGCAACGAGTTCGGCAACTACGCCTCACATTTAATACGTAAAGGTCGAATTCCTAAAAACACTGCCAATAAACTCTGATTGAAATCCACTTAATATTTGACTGGAAACCTCTTCCACAGAATTATACGGATAGATGAAATCGACAAAGGGGAAGGGATAAAAAGGATAACAAAGGGCTCGCACGGTTTGATTGAATACAGGAACGATTTCTTCAATCCTTCATTTAAAAAGTGATTATCAGACAAATAATCACCTCCACAGATAATTTTTTTTTTTAGATTTGAGAAGTTACAAGGCAGGAAAACAAAGTTATGGACAAATATGCATATGGATAGTTAAACTGCGGAAAGACAGGATTTTTCTGACATTTTATGCGGAGTATGGCAGCCGTTTTGTCGATCTTCTTTTTAGAAATACGGAAGAATGAGAGATCAAGAATAGAAGAGAGGAGTGGTTTGCCAAAGGTTTCACCGTTCCGATTTTAATTTCAAACCTCAGTAAACATAAGAAAAATAACAACTCCATGTACGAGTCCTCGATGGACCATTGATTAGCCATCTCTGGAGCTTTGCTCGCATAGATTCTTCAGGCGTGGGAGTCGCAAAGGAAGGTAGACAACCCCGTCTGGGAACTATGGAGAAAGGTCAAAATTATTGCTAAATTGCTGCCAACTTCATTTCAATTATTCAGAATATTCTGTCGGGTCTGCCCGGAGAAAGAGGAGAAACGGATGAAAGATCCAAGAGTTACGGAAAGGAGTAGAAGGAGAAACGTTTCACCAAGCAGCACAGAAACGAGCGGCAAGACAAAGGATCACCAGTGCCATCTCGAATTTAATTTCAAACCGCAATAGACTACAAACGGTTAATAATTAATACCGAGCTCTTCCTCGATCGTCAAGTGGCATTCTTTACAGGACGAAGAATAGATTTCTAAGAAAAGCGAAAACTACCACACAATTATTCAAACGAAAGTCAACATTTGCAATTGTTATTTATACGAATAGCAACCAAATATATTTGGTGTATCAAGAGCATGATATTAAATTATTTTCAGCGAATGGGAAAACGCGGAAACGAATAAACGCGCCATTGGAGTAAACGAAACTGTCACTGATGAAGATGCAAAGACGAGCGTTCCAGAATTTCGAGTAGAGTTTCTAACAGCGAGAAGTTTTAGAAAATAGCCAATTAGCGGGAAATATTTTGGGAAGAAGTTGATTGGCCTTCACGAGGATCGATTCGAAGTAAGCTTGTGGGAATGCGGCAAAAGGGGTGGCCACCTCCTGTACACACAAGGTATGGGGTCGGGGCTGAGTTTTGGAAGCTTACCGCGCTCTGGTGGGAGAAAAGTGTTGTTTTAAATATTAAAGCGCCTGCCCCGGATTCCTCTTTAAGCCAGAACGGAAGGAAAAGGGCGAGGGGCCAAGGTGCGAGATTTAGGAGGAGCTCCGCAATTCTCGGCGAGAGAATCGATCCCGAAGGAAGTCTGCAGGACTGCGCCAAGGTGGGCGGATACGAAGCGACCACTTCTGCAGGGATGGAAAACGAAAATAAAAGCCCAACCGACGTAGCCCTCTCGTTTCGAATTTCATCGGATGGTAGGGTTCATCTGTAATTTTCATGACCGACCTGTAATTCCACCGGTTATAGGTTAAAAGGGTGGAATTATTACCCCGAAGAAAGAGACGCGAATAGAACCCATCTTTTAGGATGGAATTAGATTGGTTGAATTTTGAAATTTGAAGATTTCTTTGCTGACAGAAGGAAGGGTGAATCAGGTTGGCTAAAGAGTCTTACGACATTTCATGTTTTTCAGAAAGATTTAGGCATCGTGGAGCTGTTCGACAGGTAAGTACAGATCATAGATGGAGAATCTATCGTTCACCTAAGTTATAATTAATGAAGATCAATTTCAGAATTGGGTTGTCATTCTCGCCAGACATTTCAACCAACTCAATAAAAAAGAAATCTTATTTTGCTGAAAGCAAAAAGGATTTGATCATTCGTTGAGAGGTTGTTAAGTTTCGTTAACGTTGAACCTGAAATGCTCGTGTATTTTCAAGGGGCAATCTAAATAGAAAGGTTTTAAAAAAAGTTGATAATTCAGGGAAAGTTGGAATGAAATTGGATAATCGAAGGTAGGTATCTTGGAGGAATCAGGATCTTTTTCCGTTCATGCGTATGAATATGGCAGAGTTGTATTGAATACGTTTGATTTCAAAATGATTTCGTAACGGAGCAATTGAAGATTTTCATCTTTGTAAACGTTTGCTTACAAAGACAGATGTCACCAACTCGCGTCTTATTTTGTCACTAAAGAAGAAACACGGCCATTCCCAGGATATCCAAATCAACGGGCATTTTTACGATCTAACTACAACAAAGCTAAGCCAATAAATAATATCGTTGCCGACGTTGCATTTACATGGAATACGGTGAACCGTTTCGGCAAAATCGGGGCTTTCGAGGTTCACACGTGACAACGCCCGAATGAAACGTACCCCATGCATGCACACGTGTATACACATCCTACCACCCAAAACCGCTTCCTTTACAGAAAACATCAATTTCTTATTACAATTCCGCTGGTAATAAACAAAAATCTAGTACCCGCTCAACACCCCGCTAATTATCCAATATTCGAAGTTATGAAATTACTCTTACAAGTAATAGATGCACATTCTAATGAGTTTTCTACGGTATCGAACCTCGGCTAAACCTTGCAAAACCCACGGACTCAAACATTGAACAACATTAGATAAAAGCCCATATCAAACCTCGGTTAACCCTTGCAAAACCCACGAACTCAAACACTGAACTACATTAGATAAAAGCCCATATCAACCTCAGTCACGCGATTAATCGACCTATCAGCGATCCCGCTGTAATCTTGGGTTTCGGGGTGAAAGCGGCACTTTTGTCCGGTAGTGCAAGGTAAAAGCCATTTTCCGTGAGTAATAACCGCAGGACTTACCTTCTTTGACCGACTGGACGTAAACGGGGTTGTCTCCGGAAACCTTCATGCCGTATCCGGCATCGTCGCTGTGGACGACGAGGGTGGCGACCGGTGCCGGTTCTCCGCCGCCTCCGCATCCTCCCCCACCGCCCCCGCTGCCGCTGCCTCCACCACCTCGGCCGCCGCCACCCCCGACACCGACGCCGACGCCGACGCCGACGCCAACGCCGACCCCGACGCCGACCCCGACGCCGGCGCCACTCCCATCCCCGACGCTGCGGCGCAACGCCGCCGTTCCATTCATCCCTGAGATGAGATCTCCGCCTCTCCTCACCTCTGCTGATATCGGCCGGCCGCTTGTCCTACGACAAAGCCACTGCTCAATCGGGGCCTCCGCTTTTCCGGGAGCGGGGGACGTTTTCTGCTGACTCGGAGAAGCAGGAAAGGGGTAAACCCCTTTCTTCCTTTCCACCGCTCGTCCGCCCCCCGTGGGATGTGATATTCGTTAAGGCAGTGGTTCTTAACCGGTACTGCGCGGACCACCAGCGGTTGCTATTTGTTAACCCTTTCGTTACCTTGGACGAGATATCTCGCGACCCGATACTGGCCGATCAACGCTTTTGACGAGATATCTCGCGATCCGGTAGTAACGAATTCACGCTTTTGACGATAATCTAGCTTTCTAGCACCAATATTTTGACATTCTAGATGAATATATTTTATAACTAATTCTATTCGTATAGCTAAAAGGAAGAAATGAATACAGCTACTACCGGATCGCGAGATATCTCGTCAAAAGCGTTGATCGGCTACTACCGGGTAGCGAGATATCTCGTCAAAAGCGTTGATCGGCCAGTATCGGGTCGCGAGATATCTCGTCAAAAGCGTTAATCGGCCAGTATTGGGTCGCGAGATCTTCGTCCAAGGTAACAAAAGGGTTAAAGGTGCTCTGCACAAGGTTTTGTATGTACAGGGTCTATCAGAATTCGTGGCCACGGTTTACGTGTCACTATCCTTGACGAAAATGGGCTTGGAAAGTCCTGTACCATTTTTTTTTTTTTTATATGGTTTACCTGTGGTAATCAATTAGTCACAAGCAAGACCAAGACTCCTGCCCATGGTAGTCTTCATCTTGATCGAGACCCCTGACCAATACCGATTTTGCTCATCGCTATAATTAATTGAAAAGACGGCGTGTTCTCTAATTCGCGTCTCGTTAGTAAACGCGTTGGTTGGTTATTTTTCAATTAATGATTCCGGGTAAACGTCGTAGATAAAAATTGTACAGGACTTTTCGATTCCATTTTCAATAAGATTTGCGATGTATGAACGGTGGGCACGAGTTCTGTTACACTCGGTACAGAGCCCGTTCGTATGAATTGAGAAGTAAAAAATGAAAATAGGAAATTTTGTTTCATGCATACATCGGCTGTATTGTGTATTTTATATGCGACTCGGATGAGCTAAAAGATTGAACCCCTACATTGAGGTAGTCATACACGTTACAATGAATCGTATTTGTAATCTGTTCAGTTAAATCGAGTTTTTCTATAGCGTCCATGCGTCATCCACGCGTTAGTTAAATTCGTACGGATCGATTTACACAGCCACTTATCGTGACACGTGTAGCCACCTTTAGTGATTCCGGTGGTCCTAATGTTTTTTTTTTCGTTTTAATAATTAAAAGTCTTCCGTGACTTCAACAAGATTAAGGACCTCTGCGTCAAGTTGACTCGCGGGCTCTGTTTCGTCGACGCATTGTCTCCCGAATTGCAGTTTCTGAATTTAAAGCGTAACTCGAGGGAGAAACAAAGCTTGGTTCGTTAGGTGGGGCGAATAAGGCGATGTCATTGCGTGAGGTTTAAATAACTTGTTAATTGCGAATGTAGAAACTGCATGTGCATAAAAACCCTCGACCGTGTACCGAGGATTTAAATGAAAATTTGACATGAAACGAGATTTTATAGAGTCATTACCTTTTAATTTCTCAGGCGTGTTAAGTTGTAAATTCTGCAATGGGCATATCGGAAAATTTCGATTCGAATACCTTCGGGTCACCTTAATCGATATTATCTCTATCTAAATGGTTATAAACATTTCCCATTTCCCCAGGACAACGAAAAACGCCAGAAATGTGTTACCTTAACACATTCGCGACCGCTGACGTGAATTCACGTCTTTCCAAGTTCTATTACTGGTTGCCGGTGACGTGAATTCACGTCGTTTTAAATTCTATTCCTGATTACCGCTGACGTGAATCACGTCCATAACGATACCACGATGCAAGTTCGCGGCAACCAGTTTCAGAATGTCATTATCTTCGCCGGTACTCAGTATTTGAAACGGAAAAAATTGGCCGGTCGCGAATGTATTAAGAAACAGTATGACACTTAAATCACTGTGTATTCTTTTCATAAAATTACCCCCCAAAATGTTTTATAAAATGGAGAATGTTTGATAAAATTCTCTTGAGCTTTCTCGAGATTCATCTAGAATACGTACATTTCATGTAAGCAACAATATACGTCACATGTTGTTCTAGGGCAATGTGTCAATCCGATGGTCACGGTTTTTATCGTTTGCAAAATCGCAAAGTTACCCTGGCCTTAATAGTGGATAATTAATTCTACGATAAGGAAGAGGATCACTCCCGCCTCGGCCATCAAAGCTGAATAAATTCGAGGAGATATTTGTTAAGCATTGCCGAGCTAAACTCGCGATATTCCAGCAGTTGGCAAAGGTCTTGGCCGTGCCAAAACCACGTTATCGCGTGCTCGACGTTTCTCCTGCGTTTACGAAGCCAACGTCGCTGTACCGTCCTGTCCAAGTTCTACACGTAGGCAAATGCTCCCAAACACGATAAGCGATCGGAGTCTGCCTCTTACCCTCGACCTCGAGACTGCTTTTGAATTCAAAGGAATTCCGCATCCGAGGGTGCGGACGTAATGCGGTGGTTTCAGGGTCGGGGTACCGTCGGAGGTCGGACAACTTGCGAAGAAAAATCTGCTATCGATCACTCGGAATAGTTCGATACCGAAGGAACCCGATAAAAATAGCGGAACGATTAACGCGACACTTCATTTAATTGGGAGAGTTGAATTTCTCTATTATCCCAGTTTTATTACATATATATATATATTATACTCGACGCGGTACATGACCAGAAATCTTTTACTTCAAAACGCATTTTCCAGAAAATTATGCAACCAGTACAGGTAACGCATAACAAATTTCCTTTTATTCCAGCCTCTACGATGTGTCAAGGTCGGCAATTATTTCCAAGTCTAAATGACAGAAGAATTTCAAATCATTTTAACAAAATTGCCACGAACGTTGCATCGTTACGGTAAATTCAAGCTCGAGTAGTTTATGATATTCCCACATTTTCTTATTTAATCAATTCTCAGGCAAAGAATTCATGCAACCTTTCTACTTTCCTCGCTAGAAAAAGATCTCTTAAATTCTTCGCACTGCAGGGACCCTACTACCCTACGTCGAATTCGTTAAAGCCGTTCGCTTTTTAACGAGCAACGACGTTAAATTACTCAACATTTTAAAAGGGTACAGGTACTCAGAAAAAAAATACTATTAAAAATTACCACACGAGCCGTGCAATAGGCGCTATCCCCTAAAAAGGACGCACCTACCGTTTGTAAAGTTACAATTTCTGAAGTTATTCTTTCTTTCAGTAGTTGTTATACCACCCTCCTTTTAGAGACTGGCGTCTATTTTACAACTACCCTTTCTCAGCGGGCCTTCCAATAAGAAATAAAAGAATGTTTATTCATTTTCCGAACAAACTTCTCCTCCGAGTTACCTTTGTCCATTTTCATTCAATGGGAACAAATGGAAAAAAGAAAAAAAAAAAAGAAAATAAAATTACCCGAGTCCGCTACGCGTGCTTGGACGAAACCATGGACGTAGGATGTACGGAGTTTGCGAACCTGACCATTTCCTTGATATTCTCGTAAAGGCAAACGAAAGAGAACTTCGTTCTCTCCCTCTGTTTCTCCCTTGCCGTAAACAGCCGCCACCGTCGCGCTGTGCATTCGTTTCACTTAAAAAAGGGAGAGAAAGAGTGAAAAAACTCCCCCTTGTTTCCCCCGCCTTCGATTCTATCGCCTTCATCGTCGGATCAGGGTGCAGGGTCCATGGGTCCCACGCCCATGGATGAAATCATGAAAACTCGATGCGTTTTAGAGGCAGAACGGCAGAGGGGTGCCAGTTGGGCGGCATTTGCACGATAAGGGTGGGGTGTAAGATTCGTCCGATTCGGTGTCGCTTATGCCGACAGGTGTTCCTAGCGATAAGGGGGCCGCGTTCCGGCGTCGCCCCGGTGTAAATAACTCCTACGTGGGTGAATCCACCGTGAAACCGCGAGGGGACAATGCGCCATTGTGCCGAGGGTGCCTCGCGCTCGCAGATGCCCGGCGAAACGGCGTCCTCGCGATTATTTCCGTTTCGCGATTTCTTCGCGCAGAAACTCCGGACTTGGCCGACGCCTTCGAGTCAAGATTTTGCGGTCTGAGGTGTACCGCTATAATGGGACGCGTCATCGTATAACGTCGCGGGTGTCCTCCTCCGGAGACGTCACGAGTATTGGGACACCTTGCCGCGAGGAAAAATTACTCGCAACGGTTTGCATCGCGATTCACGCAACGTCTGCATCACGCGATTAACACCCCGCCACGAAAAAAAAATAAATTCCACCGCGCGGGAACTCGCGATGTCTTTATTAGGATATCAGTCGTTACGCCCGGCATTGTATTTTTATATATATTTTCTTTTTTAACCCTTTTAGTGCCGAAGGCCTCGTTGCACTGGCGAAAAGTGCCAGAGCCGATATATCGTCCCGCACCTTGTAGAGCTTTACTATTCGCTTTGCGAGAGATCTCTATCTCAAAATAAATTTATAATACGTTATAAATAGTCTAATTTCATTACGAGAGAATTAAAATAACGATACAACAACACCTATAACAACCTATAACCTATAACAATTACTTGTTTCGGATAAGATAATCCGTCCGGCGCCTCCCATGTGCCTTGGAGTTATTTTTTATGTTTCTTGTGCAATATTACTTATTTTGTTAAAAAGTATATTGGAAATTTAAAGTATAAACTTTGCAATAAACGGTCTATATAAATTTATGATAAAAAGATGACTTTTCCTATGTGCAATTACGTTTTGAAACGGAGAACTCAATTTTTCTTTCTTTATCACTTATACCTTTGTTACTTATGTCATTTTCAATGAATATAGAAAAATTAGCGTCAGTGTTATTCTCTATTTTGTCCTTAATACCCTGCTTTTGAATTATGTAAATATTGCTTTTCGTTTGGTTTTTATGAGCCTTTTTCCAAATCCTAGTAAAATCGTAAAATTCGGCCGGTTATCTTCGCATAAGCATCTCTTTTTCGCCCGGCACTAAAAGGGTTAATAGTTTCGACGTACAGGTAATGAACGATACTTAGTGGTCCAAATGTCGGACCACAAGATAAGGGGATCGATTGACATTATTGTTCTTCGATAAGCTTCCTTACGTGACGGAGTTATAAAATAAAGTCTGCGTTCCTTGCAAGATCATAGAGGACGTATCTATAAAAATTTGATTAAACCGAAGAAACTAGTCCGGTAGATTTCGAGATCACCGCGAGCATACTAATATACAATCTTGTATTCGTAGTTCAAATAGATTTTACTAATACACTGTATCGGTACAGATTTTATTCTAAAGGACAACGGAGTGCGACCCCGTGCCGTCCGAGGCATTCGGTGCAACTAAATCTTCTCTTAAGACCTCGGGTTACCTTCGTCTTAGCGCAGAAGCTTATAAAACACTTTTCTTTTTCAATTTATCACGCTCAAGCGCGCGTTTCTGGGTTGATAGAGTGTAGAATGTAAGAGTTCGAGCCTATTTTGGTTCTAGTCTAGGCTAAGTCAAACATGTCACGAAAATCTAAATTTGGAAGGTGTCGGAATATTTCCTACGTGCTCACGAGTCGCGTGCAAAAGTTTCAGCCAGTTCTGCCAGAAATCTTTTGGGGAAAAAAAAAAGAAAGAAAAAAAAAAGTGTCTTATTCAACTCGACTGGTCCGAGGCAGGTTTCGCTTCACCTTAAGACCCGGACCGGAGAAAAAGAAATCCCCGAGCTCGGGCTTCGTCCGTCTTGCGGCACCTTTATTAGGACATTCTCCTGTAAAATATGCATTGCCCTTATTACGACTGGTCTCGGGGAGCGCAATGGTTCCGTCCCAGTCCAGCGGTCGGCACAATGCACCGCTCGGATAATGTTTAAGGTCCTTGTCGGCGATAATGCCCGAGAACTGCGAAACGCGAGCATCTCGTTGCACTCTTTACGGTATGTCGCGAGTGGCTCCGCTTTTTACGTAGTAAAACAAGACGTAAGAAGATATAACGGCGCGATGTGGACTTAGTGGGCTCACTTGACATTCACGCGTGGCATTACCCAAGTACGATACGTTTCGGAGGGAAGGAAGAGGGGTAACCATAGGAGCGCTTTCAGCTGCAGTTTGGCCTATGCTTTTACGAGTGCTTC
Organism: Orussus abietinus; assembly: GCF_000612105.2. Classification (NCBI taxonomy): domain Eukaryota; kingdom Metazoa; phylum Arthropoda; class Insecta; order Hymenoptera; family Orussidae; genus Orussus; species Orussus abietinus. Next base: position 101,973 of record NW_019394305.1, read on the forward strand.
AAACAGCTTTCCGGCTATCTGGCTGCACGGCCGGGTCTGAAATGTCGATATACGGAGTGTGCGAACCCTACGTGGGCGAGTTGTAAAATCCATGAATGCGCCACTTTGACGCGGCCTTCCCGCCTCCATAGGCAAGCGGAAGCTCCGTAAAAGCTCCGCTGCAAAAGCCCTATCGTCCGCCATGTTAAGGAACTCCCCGCCAGACGTAGCGTCGATGATCGAAGCGATCAAAAAATGCCCAACTTCCACCTAAGTACGAGTTTCAAATACTTTCAAACGGGATTGTCGACCCAACATCGACTGAACAATTTTCTTAACAAGCTTTCTTAGGGTTTTTAATTTTATTATTCATATTTTTTTGTAGATCTATCGAGAGACAAAGATGCAACGGCTTTATTAAATTTCCTCGTTAGAGATTCTTCGTCGCGTCTTTGTTTTTAAATCGGTGCTTTTAAACTCGTTTCTGCAATTTGTAAGGTGTATCTTTAAGTTTGTTTCTTCGACCCTTTCATAAAGTAGTTTAATTCCCGGGACGAGGTTTTCAGTCCCTTATACTTTTCATGATTTATTTTTGACCGAATTCTATAGTAGGGCGACCAGGAATGAAAGAATTTTCTGGCGTGAAAAATTGTGGCTTTCCTCGTATTAAATTGTTTAGTCTACGAAAGGTCGCCGACAGGCCGTGAACCTGAGTAAACATTTTTCTTGTCCGCCGATCTGCCGCGGAATCTGCATTGAGTCTGAACAGATCGCCGATGGTCTGGATCGGGTCTGCCTACTGACACTGATAAAGACTTCTCGAGTCTTACGGAGGTTCGAATCGGGTCGGTATGCAGTCGCGCGGAGTCTGCATCGAGTCTATATGCGGTTTGCGTGCGGTTTGCGCGCACTTCGTATCCGGTGCGTCAAGTCTGCAAGCGATTTTGAGCAGTCTTCTTAGACTTTCGATGACTCGTCTCGGTTGATAGACGTTTGTAAACAAAATCCGATTTCCGACCGCGGGTTGCCTTTACCGCCTGCATCTCGAGGGAACATGTTCAACACACGTTTTGGAAGATTCTTTGCAAGTGCATTATTACCTGTACCACACATGCAGACCTGCATTTTGTACTCGGTACAAAGATTTGCGTTATTAATCCTTAGCTCATGTCGGTGAGTCTTTTGTGTCCGGCCGAAATCCGTCACTTGTAATATCAATAAGGATATTCTCAACTTTAATTTGTTTAAACTATTATTTAAACAATGTTTTTCCCCGTCTGAGCTGATGTACCCTGATCTAGAAGGTTAAAAGAATCATTCGGAACAAATCGATCGCATTTACGCTATTTAAAGGTTATTTAATAAACCCGGGGCACGAACGACCCATGAATATGAGTCGAGGGTTAACACTAGGTTTACGGGACCCGTCAATTTGACGGAATTCAAACTTCAAAAAGAAATACCGAAAAAACCGTAGCATTAATTTTAACCATTTTTGTATCGTAAATTAATCATTTCATCCAAAGAATTTGTACACACAATTATTTTTTCCTAAGCCTTCTAATTATTAAAATCTGTACGTAGTATACCTATCTCTACGAAACCCGTCAAATTGACGGACTAGCTAATTTCATAAACAATCCATATATATTTGCTTCGTTGCAGGGAGTGTAAGGCGAAGATGAGAGTGAAAGTTTGCATTGAAAGTGGAGAGATAGAATGATCTTCGGATAGTGAAGAGGAAAACTTCTTGAAAGGGTGTCGTAGCAAGAAAAGGATGCGCATTCTTTCTAGTTCTGACTCCGAGGATGAGAGGACGAGCATTCCAATTATTTCCGTGATAATTTTTAAAAAAGGACTTTTTACTTATTAATAACGTATTTAAACGTAAAGCCTAGTGTTGTTTAATACAGACTTAATGTGAATAAATCGATTTTTAAAGAAAATGCGTGTTTTCGTTTAGCCGTCAATTTGACGGATGCTCGTAGAAACAGGTATATAAAAAACGCCCGTAAACCTAGTGTTAATAAGCCGCTAATAATAGATACGCGTTCGATACCAAATAATGTCCAAGGTTCGGTTCAATCCATTGTTTCAGAGTAATATTAAAAAGTAAATGATACGCCGTTACATCGAGAGGATGTGAAAAAAAAATAAACAAATTGGGTATCAAAGCTGTAGGTAGGAACGTAAATCGTTTGCAGATAATTTGGAGGCTCCGGGATGGAGCGATTTTGGGAAAAAAAGAACCGGACAGAAAAGCGCGCCGACAAGCCGGGTCAATGACTATTTCCTCGTGTAAATGGACGCCTCGTCGGTAGCGCAAAAAATAACGAGAACGACCTGACGAAAACGAAGAAAAGGAAGAAAAAGGAAGGGCTCCGCCGGGGGCACGTGTAGGAAAATCCATAAGAGCGGTGCATTAAAGCGCACCTTCCGTTCTCAAAGGCGGAAGCTCCGTAAAAGCCTCAGTGCCCGATTATCATCCACATCGGGTAATCCTTGGGGAGAAGTTTGTGCCCGAGATAAAGCCGGAGTGCCTAGACCTGGCAAACTCTCGGGCGATTTAACAGTTTCAAGTGGAGCGATTTTCGAAAGCGCGATCGGAGGAAATGAGGCGTAAGAACAATCCTCGCGGTCATTATCTCCCCCTTTTTTCTCTCTCGTCTGCTTAAAGACGTAACACCGTATAGACACTTATCGTAATCGCGCGTGCTTGTACGATTTTATCGTAATAACATTGATCGACAATACAGTTTATGAGGAATCTGGGTCTATTTTTACACGACGGATGAGTAACGTGCAAAAAGGAACTCGTTAAAACTTGCGAGAAAGGGCATTTCGAGACAAGAAAGTCGTTGCTATCGTATCGAAGCAAGTAAAACGTATTGCAGATAATTTGCGAAAAAAATTTCGTGCAAAATGAGATTCAGGTGTCCTCCCTTTGGAATCAAAGGAAACCGCGGAAATTACGCGCGGAAGGGAAACTTTGTTCAGCAAACATAATCGTTTAATCGACTGCACTTGGTTCATTTCAGGAAACGTTTTGCCCGAGTGAACTGAATTCCAGTTCACTCGATCGAACTCGCTTACCGCGATCAATTAATGCGTTTCGACATCGTTTCTTTGTTTTTTTACCTCAAGAAAATATTTTATTCAATAAACCAAATATTTCGGTAAATTTACCAAATTACTTTAACATTTGGGGTAATTTACCCCAATATCTGATGCAACCAACCAAAAGTTGTCGACCAAAGAATTGTCACGTCAATCAGATATTTGGTTATCCGTATGACAACCATATTCCATGTCTGAACGAACACAAATTTTATCGATTCAACCGAACGTTCTTTCGCCTCCACGTCCCATCACGCACTTTATCACGGTCATCCTTCATCCTGAAATTCGTTAAATCCAGATTCCTAAATTTCATTTGCGTCCTGAAACTCGGGATGGGATGGAAAATTTAACCACCACCACTCGCGATCTGCAGGACACAATTCGTGCCAAGTGACGAAAAAGCTCGCTCACTTAACTCAGGGGTTAATTGTGGGATAATCGAGGATCCCCGCGCTGCGCCAGGCTGAATTTATTAAACCCAGAGTCCTAAATTTCATTTCCGTCCTGAAATTCGGGATAGGATCGAAAATTTAACCACCACCACTCGCGATCTGCAGGACACAATTCGTGCCAAGTGACGAAAAAGCTCGCTCACTTAACTCAGGGGTTAATTGCGGGATAATCGAGGATCCCCGCGCTGCGCCAGGCTGAATTCGTTAAACCCAGAGTCCTAAATTTCATTTCCCTCCTGAAATTCGTTAAAGCCAGAGTTCTAAATTTCACTTCCCTTCTGAAACTCGGGATGGGATAAAAAATTTAACCATCACCACCACCGGCGATCTGCAGGACACGATTCATGCCATGTGGCGAAAAAGCTCGCTCGCTAACTCGGGGCTAATTGCGGGATAATCGAGGATCCCCGCGCTGCTCCAAGCCGAATTCGTTAAACCCAGAGTCCTAAATTTCATTTCCCTCCTGAAATTAGTTACACCCAGAGTCCTAAATTTCACTTTCCTCCTGAAACTCGGGATGGGATCGAAAATTTAACCACCACCACCACCGGCGATCTGCAGGACACGATTCGTACCAAGTGACGAAAAAACTCGCTTGCTTAACTCAGGGCCTAATTGCGGGATAATCGAGGATTCCCGTGCTGCGCCAAGCCGAATTCGTTAAACCCAGAGTCCTAAATTTCATTTCCCTCCTGAAATTCGTTAAACCCAGAGTTCTAAATTTCACTTCCCTCCTGAAACTCGGCACGGGATCGAAAATTTAACCACCACCACCACCGGCGATCTGCAGGACACGATTCGTACCAAGTGACGAAAAAGCTCGCTTGCTTAACTCAGGGCCTAATTGCGGGATAATCGAGGATTCCCGCGCTGCGCCAAGCTGAATTCGTTAAACCCAGAGTCCTAAATTTCATTTCCCTCCTGAAATTAGTTACACCCAGAGTCCTAAATTTCACTTCCCTCCTGAAACTCGGGATGAGATCGAAAATTGAACCCTTTGCGGACGTGACTTTTCCATTATAAAGGCTTTCGGGCGACTGAGAGTCGCCTCTCGCCCGCAAAGGGTTAACCACCAGCACCACCGGCGATCTGCAGGACACGATTCATGCCATGTGACGAAAAAGCTCGCTCGCTAACTCAGGGGCTAATTGCGGGATAATCGAGGATCCCCGCGCTGCGCCAGGCTGAATTCTCCAGCCGGGGACGAGAAGACTACCGATTATTTCCTCGTTTAGCAGAGCGAGCTCGTCCAACGTCGCCGGCGAAGCTCGACCTCGGGGGAACGATCCGTCGAACGGAGAAACGAGCAAATCGAATGAGGAAAAAAAACCATAAAAAGAGATAGGTAAAAGGTGGAAAGAAAAACGGGAAACGGCTTAGCCGAGGCAGAGTGGGCCTTGGCTCGCTCTCGACGGCGGGAAGGTTGAAGCGCGCATATGAATGGCGCTTCAAAGAATGTCACGTTTCAAACGGTAAAGTCCCTCGTTTGTTCCCGGGGCGAGAGGAGAGATAAAAGGAGGAAAAAGCGGAGCCGTGGCCGGGCAGGTCGATCGGTCGCGGAATTTGAAATCCTCCGTGGCGGCGAGGAAGATGGCCGCGAAAGGTGGCCGGAGGCCGAGTCGAGACCGTCTGCGCCCGGCCAGCCAATTTTTATTTACGACCAATAAAATAACATTCTTCCTCGCTTAACCGCCTCCCCTCCGCTCTATCTATTTCTTTCTCCGGCGGTGCACTCGCACGAGGAATGCGACAGTACCGATCCGGAATCTCCGCGCCGCGGCTACGGAGGCGCTCGAGTCGAGGAACGGAATCGTTGGTCCAGTTCCAACCTAAAACACCGGATTATGCCCCGGTCGTGGATCCGTCTTAATGGAGTCAAAAGACCCAGCTAAACGACTGTCGGAAACGCTCGCGAGAGAGGCGGCCGTTTACATGGTCTTTGAAGTGAGGCGTCTTTGATATCGCCCGAGGGGAGGAGCCGATATCGATGGCAGAGGGGAAGCTCTCGACGAGAAGGGCTTGGAGAAACGGAGGATGCATTTGGTCACTTGAAATGGGGACGGAGCATAAATATAGGCTGCATCGATTCGGATAAAATGGGGGATAGAGACCGAATTTTTTGTCGAAATCAAGAAGTTAGGGAGAGTTTTGCGCCGAATACCTGTACACAGGGGAAGAAGCCGATATTAATTGCGGAGGCGAAGCTTGCGAGAAACGGAGAGATACATTGGGTCACTTGAAATGGGGACAAAGGGTAAATATAAGCTGCATCGATGCAGATAAAGTGGGGGATGAAAAGTGAATGTTTTCGAAATCAAGAAAAGTTGGGATAGTTGCGTGTCAAATATACACCTGCACTTGCACATATGTGCCCATAATTATGAAAGTGGTCTAAGTCATATATTTTTTGTTTCGAAATTACATTGAATTAATTTCGTTTGAAATAATATGGCGTGAAATAACTGATAAACTCATTTTTTTTTTTTTAATTTTGACTTAGACCACTTTCATAATTATTGGGCACATATATGCATGCGCTGTGCCAAGTGTATGCGTGAACGTCACCGCGTCCTTAACGCCATGTTTGGGCATAGAAAATATTGTTTCCAAGAACAATGACGACGGGTATTTTAATGAGAGCAGGAATTTACCTTCGTTAGAAAATCTATTACCGTAGTATAACCGTTGTTAGCATCGCGACGCTTTGTTCGCCGTAAATCTTTCCAGCTTTCAAGGCAGGAGGTAAAACGACTTTTGGGAGGCACTGCATTTCCGGTGACAAGGAAGATCGGCTGTACCGAACATCCTTGAGCGACAATAAAGGGACATGACCATTAGCGACGCATGTACGGCTAGTTACCCCCGGTTTTACAGGGCATAAAAACCTAATAAACTGTTAACACCGATCGCATCAAAGACTGTCATAAAAGCTCGCCACGCATTTCTCGGAAAACGCTCGGAGAAACGATCTGGAAATCCTCGTGTCATTTAATAGCACCACCCACGCAATAGTATTAATACTTTTCTGAAAAGCATATGCAAAGCCCTAATGATAAGTTGTTCTGTAACTATTTATTATACTACCAAAAAGAAAAACAAAAAAAAAACTTGGAATTAATCCTAATTCGAACAACTTGCCATAACTCGAGCGACCACCGTCCATGTTTGTCTATCCCTTCGTATCCAGCTCGAATTTTTCTCTATCCATCTTTCTTCGGGAAAAAGAGTATCTAAGTTTTATTTTCCTTTGTCCTTAGATATTCCGACCTGACGTCAAATTAATACCTGAGGTATCAAAAATTGAAGGCTAATCAAAAGCTTCGGGAGAAAAATCCATAAAGGCTGGTCGTAAATTCGAAGTACCTTGAACTCGGTGGAAAAGTTAAACGTCTATGAATAACTTTGGATCTTAGCGCCGGCCTTTTTATCTCGTACAAGTACACGCAAATTTTGCCGTCGTTAATCGATCGACCTTCGTCGGCGTTAGGTGGTGCAAGGTTCCGCGTACCATTGGTCGTTTCACCGTCGCCGTAAGGGCCATTACGGCATCTAGTCGAGTGCATTTCGAACGAGCTTTAAACGATCTCGCGGGAATGCGTATTAAGTGCGTAAGCCAAGCTGCCCCACTTCTGGGTTGCACGACCTCGCTGAAACATTTAGGAATTATTTGCACGGACGTAGATGCTAATTCGACGCAAGACGAACTACGTACCACGCTTTTCTCGCGGGCCTTCCACCGTGGTACAAGATCGCCGGATGACAGACGAATAATTTACACGGGCCACCGGTGCCGAGACCGTTTACGGATCGTCCAATAATTTAGGAGTTCGTTATGGCATAAAGGTCGCTGCCCACGAAAATGCGCAACTACGTGGAATATAATGCATAAATCGCGTACCAATGACAAACCGTTCAAAAACGCTTATGTACTGCGTGGCAGGTGAACCGATAGCAAGGTTCCCTCTCTACAATAATAACTTTGTTCCCCTTTGTTCGGGAGAATCCTAAGAAGGTAAGGAAGAGGAATTTTTTCGCGTATGCCCCTTATCTGGCGAAAGTAAGTGCTTATCCTTGTAGAGATAATGTTAATATCTTGGGGTAATATTGGTCCAATATTTATATATTGGTACGATATTATCAAATGGTAGCGGGTATTGAATCAATGTAATATTTCGCATCCGGTAAATATTAAATTCAATATATTGGTACAGTATAGGACAAACATGGTTAGGCATACGGTATTTTGTTATGATACGTTTGCGATATTATATTGTTATTGTATATTACAGGGGGATATTCCGTCGATAAATCAAAATGTTCACGTTTCAATGCTGGAGCAATACTCACAATATTTAATCGCTATGTGAACTACGGTTTACCAATTTTGTGCTAATTAACCCTGGAACTACCAAGACCAGTAAAAATGACTAGTTTCGAATGGCTCATACTATATAAAAAAATCTGCCGGTAGTTTTAGTGTTAATATCGCTACGTGAATAAGACAGTGGTTTTTAACCTTTCGAAGTCACGGAATACTTTTGATTAGAAGGAAAATTTGCGTAAAGCGAGAATTAATAAGGTCGTAAAGTTAACAAAATATACAGGAATGTATATGTAAATATATAGAAGAAGAAAATGCAAAAAAATATGCGAAAGCCAAGTTAAGAACCACTGGCCTAAAGACTCGCATAGTATTATAATACTTTCGTGAAACTTCTGAATCTTACTATCTTTTTTATTTATAATTTGCGTTTATTTTTTGGAGAAATATTCTCGAGTACTTATGAATTAATGTGATGTTTGCAATTGTGCATTTATTGCCCGTGATCAGGTCTTGGGCAGGTAACTGAGAGAAAAACCTGATTTTCTACCATTTTTTAGCCATCTCATTTGAATGAGCAGAAATAAGGCTGTGTGAACCTGGAATCCAGTTTGAGGCACAAACAAAATTAACAGGCTTATTGGAATGTTTCTGTGATGTAGACGTTTGTGCCATGTTCCGTTTTGTTTGTGCGACTTTTTTTATAAAAATCAGAGCTGTTAAAAAAAAATAAACAAATTCCGAAAATGACTATTTTAACGTTTTTGAGGTTCTGGGAGGCTCTGAATTTTCTTAGCTGCCAAGGCAAACCCCTGTTGGTTTAAAAAAATTCTGAGTTCAAGTACTATCTCCAGTATACGCCTACAAATTAACTCAAGCCCCTGTCGGAACCTTGAGACACAGGAAAAAAATCATAAAAATAGTGAAAAGGAAGATTTCAACGTTTTTAAGAACTTTAATTTTGTTCACTGTCAAGGATTACTCCTATCGGTCCAAAAAAATTCTGAGCATAAGTACTCCCCACGATTTACTTCCGCAAATTAATGCAAGCCGCTTCGAGAAGCCTAAGCCATGGATAAATATCTTGAAAGTGGTCATTTTAACGTTTTTGAGGCTCTGAATTTTCCTAACGTCAGAGAGCCCATTAGAGTAGAAAAATTTAATTTCCACGATTTCGGAATCAGTTTATCTTTCCGAACAGCTCTGGTTTTTTGTAAAAAAAAAAATGCCACAAACAAAACTCAACATTACACAAACGTCTACATCACAGAAACATTCCAATAAGCCTGTTCATTTTGTTTGTGCCTCAAACTGGATTCCAGGTTCACACAACCCAGAAATAATCCTTCTGAGAAAACTATATATAAACCGTTTAGATTTTTAGTCACGAATTTTCGATTCACCTGTTTGAAGATGAGTGCATTTCTGATGGACGTCATTAAATCATGATTTTTATTATTAATTATAAAGTAAAGTAGCGCAAGATAAAGGCTTCCTGACGAAGGCAATAAATTAAGTGCCATGTAACAGGAAACAATTTAATCAATTGTAAGTCAAGTTGGCCCCTGTACGCTATTAATAGCGCATAATCCGGAGGACCAATTTAAATTCAAGTCTATTGGTTGTTGTACGAAAAGATTAGCAAAGGAAGTTATTATTTAAAACGTCTTTAATTATAGATGGAGCAACTGAATTGTTAATAACGTGAATTCCAGTTAGCAAGCGAGCGAAGTTTGCAACGGTACAGATTTAATATTCCTGCTCCGGATATATTTAACATCTGTTGTTGAGAGAAAACATTGCAAGTCACCTTTGCGGTAAAAACCACATTCCTGGGCTAGTTTGACCTAATCTAGACCACGAAGCAAAAGTAACTAATGCTGTTTCGCGCGAACACTTATTATCGCCTTACACTAAAAATACGTGTAGATAGAAAAAATAATGTTATAATAACGATGGAATAATTCCCACAAATTTCAACATATCGTGTCTTTCTTTAATATTTTTTTGGTACTGGTACCATTTACTGGTACTGATAGCGTTATAAAATGAAGGTAGTGTTCATCTTTGTTTTATTAGAAAAACATGGTTTTCCAAGCTGCGAATACAAAATATACGAGAAATATCTTTTGAAAGAGATTAAATATTTTGCCTTAAACAGATCTATTACAAATTCTCGTTGTGTTAAACAGATATGAAAAGAATGCTAAATATTCGATACTGAAGATACTACAGAGATAATTTGACATCGTAAGTATCTCAGTCTGCGTAATAAAGTTTCGTAATTTCGGTCTCCACGATTTAGATTCAAAATCGTATATTTCACCAAAGGTTCCTCAGATCGATTGTCCTATTTTTTCGAAATACTTCCGACAAATCGACGTCGATATGTAGCATCCTATTGTGAGCAGAATACATTCTTAAGAGCGATGCTTATAATTTATAGCTACCAAGCCTTAGAAATTTGCGTTTCATTACCCACGTAATGATACGGTAGTGAATGAACCATTAAGATTTCATTCTTTCACCGTGAAGCTCTACTTTCTTTTCTGCTAAAAGAGTGAAATCCGTCAAAAAAGACGGACATTCGAGAACGGTAATAACGACCAAAGGCCAGGACTGGCATCATTCTCCTTGACCTAAAAAGAAATCATCCTTCCGGGTTCTATTGTTTCTGAAATCGGATGACCAGGGTTCCCCGTTTCCTCGTTGAACCTTTTCTTTCGAGCCAGGAGTACGAGAAAGACGAAATGTGAGATCGGTACAGCTAAAATATTGCCGTTATTCCAGGCCTAAATTAACAAAAGATCCGGTGTCCGGATGTAAATATTTCCCCTGTAGGATTTCTTAAGACGAAGTTCCCACGAATACGTGATTACAAATATGCTATCATTGAATATCTTACGAATTTAATTTCCAAATCGATGCTCGAATACGCAGCTCCTATGCCGAGGTATTTCAAAGTGCTTTCACAATGCACTTTCACGTGCAACTATGCACGAAAGGAAACGTCAGAACGGTTAAAAGCAATGCAATCGTACGGAAGCGATATTGTTCCTTCCTTTTTCAACGATCGACCAGAAAGCTAAGTGTTTCGTTAAGAACATAATCGTTCCATCACCTTTCCACGTTTTTCTTTACATCTATTTTACATAGTTTCGTATTCAATTATTTCCCTCCGCTCGTCCCTAAACTAATAACGATTTGTATAAGTCGAGGACAAAATGTATATCGAATCGATCGGTTGATCGATCGATCGCACAGGTTCGACGTTTCAGGAGCCAGTAATCAAGACCGGGTCACCGATCGCAGATTGCGGCGAACAGCTTCTTATCAATGGGTTCTTTTTTAGCTCACGACATCTTAGGCCTTTTTATCTCGCTATTTATAAAACGGAGTAATTCAGCTCTTATTCCGATGTCCACATTATTGATAAGAAATGAAAAAGAGACCGACTGGAGTCGGCACTTTTTTGCAGCGTAGATCATGAACTTGGGAGAAAGCCCATGTTAGCTCGTAAATATTACACTCTCGATTTTCCTTTACGATCCATCATGCGAGGTTCCAAATCGGCGAAAAAAAAAAAATAAAAGAAAAAAGTGACTTCCCGCACCCGATGATCGATGACGTTGTCTCGAGGACGCGAGTTTGGTATGCGTGGATTGGAGCTATCGATACCCGGTCACCGGGAGAAAAAAAAAATAAGCACGATTAACGGGTAACACTCGGGTGTACATTACTCAAGTGCTCGTACTACGGATTCATAGACGCGTTTTCAAAGTATTCGTGTAAACGAAAACCCATCTCGAGTACGGTCACCTCGCAGACCGTACAGGAAGAGAAGATGCGAGCGTTTGTACCGAGGAAAACAAAAGAATAATGCACATGTAAACCTGCGTACTCGATATATCACCCCGAGGCGATACTTAATCTTTAACATTGTATCGCGACATTCCGACATCTCGACATCATTGAACATCATTGACGCTACACTGAGAAGTAGGGATAAACATCACCGCCACGGGCTGTGCATTTTTTAACGATACATCCGTCATAATCAAACTTCACGAAGAATCAAATAACCCTAAAATGATCGTGCTAAGACAATCTAAAAACAAACGTACGAAGTCAAATATCATCGTTGACGCTACACCGAGAAGAAGTAGGGTTAAACATTACCGCCACGAGCTGTGCATTTTTTAACGATACATCCGTCATAGTCAAACTTCACGAGGAATCAAATACATCTAAAATGATCGTGCTAAGACAATTTTAAAACAAAGATACGAAGTTAAATATCATCCGGCACGAATTACGCAAATTAAAGCTTGCTTTTTATTAAGCAGACCAGAAAGTAACAATACATTTAATCCTCATATCCGGTATAATGTCAAAAGTTTCAATCCGGGTATCGATAGCTCCAACTCTTTCATAGAGGGGAGGAAAAAAAATACGAACGTGCTACATCTAAAATTTTCTTAGGTAATTATGCATAATATATATATATATATATTCTTAAGTAATTTAAGGGTCGGACTTGAATATTTTCGGAGTTACATTGAAGAAAAGAAAGCATAAGATGCTACGTATTATACTTAGCTACTCTCGGCTACTTTCCTGATTTCATCGCTTTGTTTACATTCAGACCCCACATTCTTTCTTATATTTTGGCATGTTTATTATCACATAGTCTACCGTTCAGTGCTCAGAGACATCAAAGATAGAAGATGAAATTAAGCAAATTCCGTATCATTTGTCAAGATCTGGATCAACTTCTTGACTTTTTAATCTAATCTAATCTATTACTGAAATTGAATAGGTTAGGTTAGGTTATACTTTAGAGAGGTAACACGCTCCGCTATGCTGTATTATCGCCATTCTTCAATTGTTTAATGACCCAAAAATATTCAACTCCGACCCTTAAACATATGCATGAGAATACTCGGGGCGACATCCATTACAATATATAAAAGTTATACGAAAATCGGAGAGGATCACCCTCTTATGCATAATTACCTTTTCTTAAAATTGGTCGAAAAAAAATTAATAGCGTTTAAAAAAAGAATCTTTAAACGAAAATACCTTGTATTAAACATTAGCAGTCCAAGTTTGCGAAATCGCCTTGAATCATAGCTTCGACGTAGGATCGCAAAGGGTTAACCCGAACGACCGGTAAAAAAAAAAATAATTTAGCATATACGTAATCTAAATCATAAAAGAAAAATACGAAACGGGCCCGTCCAACGTCGGGCTTAATAACTGGTATGCGATAAAATGTCTCTTTTCGCCTCCACGGGTGTATCCTTCCGTTTGAAAACGTGAACTCGGGTCCGAGTTTGGGCATCGATCGGCAGGTCGAAGCAGCGGCAGTCTGCCTTCGCGTCCAAATCGGAGGGTCTCGGAGGCTCCGCAGAGGTTAGCCGAGACGCGTCGCGTCCCTGATCTAACGCGACTCTTTCCGAGCGAGCATCGTAAACATTGCCGCCCCCTCCCCCGAGGGCCGGAGCCGGATGCGCCGGCACGCATCGTTCCCGCACTTAGGCTCGCGCTCGGCTGCCCTCGACCGACGCGCCGCGACACGGACGGGACACGAACGAACCACCGACGAGACGCGGCGGATGACGCACGACGAGTGGAACCCCGACGCGCGCCGCAGCTTTCGAGGAAAGGGAGGGGACGCGTCTTTACCGACCGAGTCGAGGGCGGCACGAACGGAAGGTTCGATAGGATCGATAGGATCGATAGGATCGATAGGATCGATAGGATCGATAGGATCGATAGGATCGATAGGATCGATAGGATCGATAAGATAGATAAGATCAATAAGATCGGCGGGATTTCGGCGAACATAAAAGCCACGATCTACGATCAAAGAACATTGTCAAGGTTCTTTGAGAAACCTTTTATTTTGTCTCGAACGCCTCAAGATGGTGCTCGTTAAATAATATTCGGTTACCGAAACTCTGTCATCACGGGGATACATAATCTTATTTTATAGGTATCCATATTTTCTATTCGAGCAATTCTTTCTTCATTCGTGATGGTTGACTTCGTATACGTTTTATTTTGTATTCTCGACGTTTGCCCTCCTGTATGTAAATGTTTCAAAGCCTGCAACTATGGTGTGAAGGAAGCAAGGGGTGCTCTCCCGATGGTCTTATTTTTGACTCGCTCGGCGGTTTCGCCCTCCAAAATGTTGCCATGTTAAGATACGACAGCGAGTGGTATACGAATACTATGACAAATTAATCGAGTTTTTGAAATAGGAGAATTTCTGGACATATTGCGAGATCATGTAAAAACCGAGCAGTAAAGGCAAACAGTGTTGCCACTTGTTCATTTCTTTATTTCACCCTTTTAAACTGACGCTGGATTTGGGGACCTTTTCGTGTGTTGGTTAATAAATTGGCTACATTTTGGAACTGTACTATGGCCCGTCAAAAGGGCTGCGCGATGGCACACTTTGTCTTCTTTGCATCGAATTTGCTATTTTTATGGAAAGATGTGACCGACAGGGGTTTTCCATCGTATTGAAGCTTTTCGTCTAAGGTGCTGTTGTTACATTATTTGATAGTTTTTGGATCGTGGACCCAGGGTTTTAAGCTGGCACGACCGCGTTAGCGCAATCAAGTACCGACCGCAGTGGGTATCACATAGAAAGCGACGCGTCGACGCGTCGAGAATGAATAACCAATCGGAACTACGCTTAACCTCGTGCGTCACAGTTTTGCCCATGAAGTAGCATAAAGAGCTCTCACTCTACGGGGTTTTCCGGAAATTATTGACCTCAGGTTTCTCTGCCAAGTTTGCCGACAGTGACGCCAGCGATCCTTGCGGAAAAAATGTTGAAACTCGATTATGCAATATGGCGGCGCTGAATATGAGTCACGTGTGTTACTACGTGCGGCACAGATGTAAACACGGTCGGCTTGTGTCACCGGTCTTGTCATTTTTATTTATTAATATTTGTAAAGTATTAAGTAATAAGAGCCTCGGTGGTTAATTAATTGGTTCTCTGATTAGCATTTACATTTTAAATGATATTATGACGACATAAAATGATATCGTGTCGACGAAAATCTAAAAGCGATGAATTTCTCCGGGAGAATCGCTGGTGTTACTATTGGCTAACTTGGTAACGAAATATAGAGTTACTTTTAAAAGGAAGTGGAAGCTGCTAATGCTCTTTCATGGTTCCGCCATTCCAATTGAGATCCTGATCTATTGTTCATCCCCGACGACGATGACGCGCCGCGCTCTGCGGGACATCCGACGCGCTCTGTGAGACTCCGGCCTAAAGACCTGCCCAGCAAACACGGTTTCGTAGGAACGATATAATCGTTACAAATGTTGGTGTAACATTTAATATACCGTACATGATACTTATATGTACAATTAACTATATTATTTTCCCCGCAGGTACATAACACTATTATAAAATGAACAATGTGACATACATATAACCTTCCGGTATTATATCATGCGTCATTTTAATAACGTATGACTGCAATGTCAACTGTTTTGTAACGACGTTACGTATTGATAATAATTCGATATTATATAAAATCACCGTATGCTCTGAATAACTTTCAACTAATTGAACACATTTTTGACCAAGCATACCTTGGTTAAATGACATTGCGAAACGCAACATCGTCTTAAGGCGTCTAAGAGAAAGTAAAAGATTTTATAAAATTCTCAAGAGTGGTGAATTTAGCGGATAAGAGAGAACTTTGAATTAGGAATTTTGAACGTGAGACTCTCGTCTGCATTTTGCCAGATTCCAAATGGGAAATGAAAAAAAAAAAAACGGCATTTAATTACCGAGTTAAACAAAAGTTCTGAAAATACAGTAATAATGCCTGATTAACGTACAAAGTACTTCTGAGCGTAGAGCCGGGTAGAAACATTTGAGAGAATTCATTATTACAGTATATCTGTACCAAAGATTCCGGGAGATTACGTAAAACCGTAGAATTGTTTTCTAGTAAACACGAAAATCTCAGATTATTAATAATCTAAAAAATAAGTTTCATTGATATCTTATACTATTTCTTTTTTCTATCATGAGTAGATTTTGAACATACAACGCTGAACTGTTTATTCGTAGGTGACCCAAAGTCATCTCAAAAGAATGAACTATCGCGTTGATACAATTGTACCCTCAACCCTCTAATTAACAATAAAACGATTAATTATTTCCATGTTATATCAAAAACGTGTTCTCTGAGTGTCGTACTGCATCAAAACCGTGCTCTCAGAATGTCGTGCTACATCAAAATCCCGTTTCAAGTTAACCCCGCTAAATCAGGGTGACGGGAAAATTTGTGCTAACCGATGGTAGTCAAAATGAATAAAGTCGTGCTCCATGGAAACCGTACCATAATAATATCGCGTCCCATTAGAGCTGTCGCAATTTTAGCATCGTGTTACATCGAAACGGTGTTTCCAGAGTAGCGTTACACGAGGGTTGAATGTGTTCGTCTCGCGATAAGAAGAAAACGGTTTCGCGTTATTCCGTCACGAGGACATCGGGGTCACTTGACAGCGTCTTGGACCGTTAATTATCAAACTTCGATAAAGCGATTAGACGGTAAAAATGCAGGAAGACTCGCAATTATTTTCTGCTGTACCCTCGACGTGACAGAAAGTTACCCGTCACGCGACGGTCATTGTTTTGGGCTCGTGACAGCGTCAAGGTTCAAGCAATAGGAAAATATTGCGTATTGTATGACATAAAATTGTTGCAAAATCGAATAAACCTTTATATGTGTTTTGGAAGCTTTAAAAAAAAATATGTATATATATATATCGTCGTTAACTTCAAATAATGTCGAATTCGAAACTATTACAGGCTGTCTATTTCAGAAACGCGATGAACTCGACCGCAAGAATCGGTAAACGTGTGCTTACATCGTATCGAGTGCTTACGGCGTTGTTGACAGGACGAGCTGTCACACGCCGAGCGCGCGCCGATTCGTGACAGAAACTGAATCGAGCTTAGGTCTGGTTTACGCTTTCATCCTAACCCTAACTTAATTGTTCCCAGGGAAGAATTCATAGAGGGCGTTTATACCTTCATCCGAACCCTTTGTCCTCGCTTTGAAAAGTTTCCAACTTTGAATTGATCTCAAGAACCCAAGGAAAGGCGCATGCGCGTTCTACGAAAAAGTGCGCGCAGTTCGAACACGCACATAACCTCAGCAATTGAGTCCGCTTTCGTTCCTCGTCCCAGCAGTCGTTTGGATAACGGCGAAATTAAGCGACGCTGCCGAACCATTTCATTTGCGCTCCTAGAATACCGGACGTATTGCGCATGAGCTGCAGAACATCGTAGGCACGGAACCCCATTGGTCGGAACGAAGATCGAGGAAGAATTAGGACTCGAGGACAAACGGTCCCAGAGAAATTAGAATAGGGGAAAGAATACGTTAGGGTTAAGACGAAGCATAAACGAGAAATAAACGGAGAATAAACCGGGCGTAAACCAGACACTAGGGTTATGTTAGGGTTAGGGTTAGGACGAAAGCATAACCCAGGCTCTAGGAGGACGCGGCGAGTTGACAGAAGTCGGGCCTGTCATCGCGTCAGTGCGCGGAAGACGCGCTGGCGAGTCGCCGCGAGAGGATGGATTCCGCTGTCACGAGGCCGCGCGCGCCTCGACTCGTTATCGCGAGGTCGCGGCGAGATGACATCGCTCGTCCCGACTGTCAACGGTCGCGACCGGGACGCCGCCTCGGCTCGGCGCATCCTCGCGGTCGGGCGCGCGCCGCGGTGGAAACGCTCAGGAACGCCTACCTCTCATTTGAGCCACCTTCGGGCCCACCAGGATGCGGCCTCGGTCCGACTCGCCGGCGGCGCCGCGCCGCCCGGGAGGCCTGCCGTCGCTTCGCCCTCGCTCTGGCAGAGACCGCGAATTATATCACGATGTCATAACAAAAGGGGACGCTCGAACATGGCTGGTGGACTGGCGCGATTATCGTGGGCTCCGCACTTTCACGAGACATCGCGACACGTCGCTCCGCTGGGTCGACGGCGCGGCCGCCGAGTCGCGCGCACCACGCCGGACTCGCGGACTCGCGTGCTGGGTGGACGGCCGGGCGCGACGCGTACGCCGAGGGTGAAGGCACTCGACCTTTTTTTTACTGGATACACTCCGAATCGAACAAAAATACACTGCTAACAAGTGTCAGCCATCTTGAATCGGGCCCAAGCACAGCCCGTGTCCCGTCGTGCCTCACTACCGCTCGGCTCGAGCTCGCAAGAGTGGCCACCGCGCACCGGGTACTAAGAGCGCGCACCGCCTTTAAAGACTCCGGCCGAGTGGCGCTGCGCGCGTGCGCGCCACTCCGCGCGGATCCGCGCAGGTCCGCGCAGGTTCGACCGTTACGGCGTTGCATGGCAAGGATCGCCGGTCGCGGAAAGGACACCCCTGGTAGTTTGGTGGAGGTCGTGTTCCCGCAGATAATGGAAGCAGCAACGTAGATAATTTGTATGACGGTATTATGGATCTTGTGCTGCTTGGATATGGAAATATTTGTAGCGAACTTAATTCTTACTTTCGCCATCTGTGGACTGGAGGAGGAACTTACGGGGCGATGTTATCGACCTTGTAACGCTCTAATGTTTGGATGATCCATGGTTCTATTCGTTAGGTGATTTCCTGGATGAAGTTTATTGTGCTCGAGCAATTAAGCGTCTCTTGTGAATTATGATAGTTTTTGTTGATGTTAATTCTTCGTTTGCAATTGAAGTAACGTTTATGGTGTGCCCTGTGAATATTTCAATGTTCGCGCGTTATCATCGATAGTAGCCTGGGACATGCCTAGGTAGCGTTGACATCGCGCTTCGATTTTCAAATTTAACAACTCTTTCGTAATTAGAATAAACCTTTTAATTTATAATTCATTTTTCTACTCAAATTAGTTACTGTTTTCTTAATTAAATATGTCTGTAAAATAACCAGTTCTAATGTAATGGCGAGTTAAGGTACTTTAATGCTATCGATCTTACGAGAAAGAGGAAAGCCAATGTTACGTTTCCGATACATTAGGATTGATCAATAATGGATAAGTATAATAAATTAACGGAAAAATGTATGAAGAATGTATCTTTATTCAATTATAGTTTCATTTCTTGTAACTATTTGATATTTTGTACCTCAATTTTCGCTTTGCTCCTGTGTTACACTTGCGGTGTAAAAAATACAATATGAACATTATTGTACATTATTTTTGAAGACCAAAAAAGTGTAGATTTGTCAACAGTACGATAAGAATGTATTTACTGAATACTTCTATAAAGAGAAATGGTAAGATATCAAATTAAAAAGAATAAGGAATACTTACAGTAAAACATGGTTAGCAAACATGTTCTTAATTTTCTTTTTTATCATTTTGCTGCTTAACTGGTTGCTATTATATTTAGCATAAATATTTGATATCTAACCATTGTATGTTGCATAAAAAATTGTGTGATTTATAGTAAGTATTAAATTTTAATGAAATATGAAGTACTAGTGTAAACAAGTACTTTTGTTCTGTATATATATATATATGTATAGTGTATGTGTAATGTTTTACTCTATTAGTCATTCAGAGAATAATACTATTTGTGATATACGCTATAAGAAATTAGAATCGTATTAATGTACTTACATACATGTACATTTTGTGCTAATTTTATGTCACTTTTATATCTATATTTTCATCTATTATATACGTGACATAAATAGGTAGGACTGAACTAAAATACAAAGTAATAAAAATATAGATGGTTGTGCAATATTCGAACGACTTAAAAAAGGATAGAAGAAATCATATGGCAAATTTATGTCCAAATTAGGACCACCAACAAAGTGAAACTTCGTTGGTTGAGACATATCATAAAACATTACATAACTAATAACATCGATACTTAAGTTATCCGTACAATTAATACCTGAACATTTTGACCAGAACAGATCAACTTCATCAGAAAATGTAATTTTTATACTTAAAATTTTGTGGTTATTTAGATTTTCAGGTTTTGCTATAGAGGAATGTAAAACATCTGTTCTAAGAGATGTAATTAGGCCAGAACAGCGAATATGGTTTTGAACGATCTGTCCAGTTACAACATTATTTGGTACTCTATCTAAGAAAATTTGAGTCCAACTGGCAGTATCATTGATTGAAATTTTACCCAATTTTGATACATAAATTATATACTGCCCAATTTCTGTGATATTGAACAAGGATTGACCCAACAACATTTTAAGGGTTTCGTTTTGTATTCTTATACATGAATTAGTACTGAAGTTATTTGTTTTGATGTTAATTGTACATCGTAATTTAATGTCTTCCCCAAAACCAACTTTATATCGGTTAATTTTATCACATTCTCCACTTCTCATAGCTTGTGGCAAAGTAAAAATATAATTTGTCTTATTAACTGATATGAATTGAATTTCTTCATCACTAGTTTTATTAGTTATTAATGTTCCAATAATAATTGGTTTACCTATAATATATCCTGGATAGCCGCTGATATCAAATGTATTTATTCTATCTTTGTCTGCCCATTCATAAACCACTTCAAAATTCTGGTAAAATTTGTCAGAAACATCACCAAGCTTAAAATAAATGTCAATATTCTTAATGCCCATTGTTCCATTGTGGATAATTACAAAACGTACACTTTGTATGATATTTCGGCACCTATTGTTTGAGCAGGATGCAATAACATTATCCGTATCATTACAAAAGACCCAAGAGTCCAAGCAGTAATGAGTAACAAGCGGAAGGCATACATTTTTCGGACATGTCTGCAAATAATCTTGTTATATTAAAACTCCAGCTATCGAAATGAAATCAATTTAAAACAGATCTAATATGGTAGCAGTACCTGATTCTGTGATATGATGGAAGTTTCATTAAATAACAGGGGTGATGCGATGATACTGAAGTTGTTGAATGTTGATGGAAATAAAAACGTATTTTGATTACTCAGCTCAGTTTGTAAACAAGAACCCTTCCAATCTCGAAGATATTTTATAACTTTTTTGAATGAGCAATATGCAGTAAACCCTGTATTTAGCAGATCTGAAATTTGTATGTAATATATTGTTACATCATGGCAAAAAGTAAATCTTCTTTCGATAAACAAAGTCTTACATAATGGCTGAATGAGGTTTGATTCCAGTTTCCATAATATGTCACCATCTCTGTAAGGCTCAGTAATATTAAATTGGGGTGGAGTCTCCACTGTCTCCCATTGCCATTTGAATTTCTTATGCACAAATCCATTGACAATATTATCAAACTCGTTTTGGTTTTTAACATCCTTAAATAGTAATAAGGAAAGAAATATTAGATTCATTCTTTCCAATTTCCCATTAAGATGCAAACAAATTAGCTTACCACGGCGTTACTTGCACTATATGCAGGTGGAAGATTATCGTAAGCAATACAGAATAAGTTGCTTGTTAATCTCTCTAATAAAAACTTTGTATTGTTGTAATCGATAAAATTCTTATCATAACAGTAACGTTTATCATAGACTTTTGCATTGCGATCCGTGCATGATGAAAATGCAGCAACATGAAATTCGCTGCATTTGGGGTCACAGCAGCAGTTAATGTCGCATGACGAAGCCTGTAAGAATTGTATGAAATAGTAGATATTTTCATATGGTAAATAATTTTAAGTTTTAAAAATGACAGAGTGGATACCTTTGAATCGCATTCACAAAACTCTGATTGCCTTCTTTGTATTATTGTACTCTTTGTTCGTAGAACTTTTTGTATTGTCTGATTAAATGCTGTATTTATTATAGGTGATTGATGGGGTTTCATCGTGGCCGTAACAGCAATTTTACTAGTTTCTGTGGCCATTGAAATTTCCTGTATCTCTGTTTTATTTGAATCTTCTGTCGTCATTGTGAATTCTTGAACTGTACTTTGTGAGAAACTATCTGTTGTTAAGATCGTAGTATTGCTTATAGCAGTTTCACAGCCAACATGGTAATAACTTAGGTCTATTAGGAGGAAGATAATTGACCCTACTGTTTTCATTTTCATCTAAAATAGTGTCACCACGTTACTAAATACAAATGAAGTAGATTATATAATTCATAAATACTTCTATAAAGTATTTTAATATTTATATCTTCTTGTAGCACTTTGGCATAATTAAAATGTACAAAATTTGTACAAGGGCACTTTATCGTAAGAGCAGGTTTATAATCATATGTTGGTGATATTTTACAAATTGCATCCAAACTTATCAAAGTTTTTAGCAAGGATATGCAAATTAATATTCACAGAACCCATACTCTCAGTGAGCAGTTCAAATCTATCCTGCGTGTTACACAAAACACTTGGAGACTTCAGTTGTAACGTGACACCTAGGAATTTGTCCTTTAGTCTGTCTTTCCAATCACCTAGGTATGTAATAATTGTTAATTAGAATATATTGTAATAGATATGGCGCTTTTAAATAAATGATTTACCAATCGGTTTCCATGTATGGCATTCGAGAGAATGGAAACCAGGAGATAATGGAACAGAGCAAACTCCATAAGCAATAAATAAGACTCTACTATGATTATCTCTACAAAATATCTGTAAAAGCACTTTCGGAGAGCCCTGAAGCGTTTGCGTTGTATAATGTATGTCAATGGGATGATCCCAAACTGGAACATTTGTGTAAAAGTCACAACATTCTTGTGTTTGACCTTCCGTAATTCCACTTACAACTCTCCAATTGCTGCCTGAAATAAGCAATTTTGCACAATTAACTATTTACATTTTTTCATAAGATAAAAATGAAGATTCTTTTAATCTGTTACTGTTTTAATATTACATCACCTGTATGAAAGCTCCATTTGCATAAAAGTCGCGGTTGTTGAAAGTATTTTGCTGACGATATTTGACCAATTATGTGTAACTCAGCCATAGCATACAACCATGTTGTTTATCTGTAAGCAATCATTTTTTATATAATTCAACATCGAATGATAAAAAATCAATCATTAACAATATATTGGCTGCGTAACTCTGTATAAAAAAAATGCAATTCGTTCATAAATATTAAAAATTCCAAATAGGATTTTATCAGCCTCTTTAATTGCACCAAAATTTGTCAATAATTATATACAATTACTTTGAAAACATATTTAGTTACGGTTTGTTATTTCTTCATTCTTTTGTAATTCAGATAGTGAACAAAGAAATGTTAATTTAGGCATTATTTCATATAAAGATAACTTAGCATTCGATAAAGTACTGTAGTCAATTACAAGTATTTGTAACATTGGAAGTTTTATTGATATAATCTGAACGGTTTGTTTTATGTGAATTGAAGTTTGTGTCTGCAAACAATAAATACTTTACCTGTTTTCTTAAAAGTACGTATTAAATAAACTATTTGGGAAAGTTATTTTACGAATGAGTTCCTTTTCAATGAAACAACTAATAAGCACTTTGTAGAACACAACAAACCGTCAACAAGAATTTGATACAATAAGCGTAACCATAGCAACCATTAGTGACAACTTGGACACAAACGTAAGATCTAATGTAAGTCCATCTGTACGCTAGTTCGGGGAAGGAAGACTAGGTGTGATCTTATTTTTCAATCTTGCTGTATGTATGTACATATGTACAGTTTGTATGTAGTTTTCACTTTTATCATTTTTCCATGCATGCCGTAAATTATTCTGAGATAATTAACATTAAATCCATCGATAATTTATAGCCCCATTATATTTTCTACATCAGATTAAGTATTTCCTCCTTATCATGACGTCATAACTTTCAAGATGGACGCCTTACCGACATGTGGTATGCAGACACCGTTTGAACTACAGTCGGTTCATTATTGTGGATGAATATTATTACTCACTCCCCAGGTAGCGCTCGGATTGTAGCGACGGCGGTAAATGGAGGTAAATGCAAAACTATTTTTACAATAATCATTTCAGGTTCAGGGGCGTTGCGATACATTGCAAAATTCGAAAAAACACGGATTATGGTGTAAGTAAAAGTGACATTATTTTTTGGCATTCTAACGATTCTGTTGAAGATGTGCAGAATGGGTATTGGGTACAAAACATGATACGTTATAACGTACCTACCCTTATAATATACGAGTGTGAGTAGTAACAAGTAGTGTACCGTGTACCGGTAAGGAAAAGCATTCAAATCATACCAGTTCAATTCGAGGTGAACACAGCTGAAGTTCAGCGTCGAAATCTCAAGATGGCGGGGTGTGTTCAAATTTCATTTCCGTTAAAACTAAACCGTTTTATTGAACAACATTGAAGAGGACCAAATGTCTATGCGTAAATTGCCTGCAATGTATCTGGAAATTTGTATGAAGGTATATAATTATATACTCTTACTTTAATTTCAAGGTAGTAAGGTTTAATTGCCGAAGGAGCACGATATTACGAACTATAGTTATTTAACAAAAAAGTTTGTATATTGCGTTTCTGAAATCATGGTTATTGAACGAAGCACACCCGCGTGCTTCCGCATCGCTTTTTCAATCCGTCGCGTGTTCATCGGTCGCTACTTACTGTTGCAGGAAGCCATTTAATGCGATGCATGTGCGATAGTGTCGGATAAGCTTAATTCTAACACCGGAGGGGGGCGTCTAAGTTGATCAACATTTATCGGCTTCGTATACTAAAAGTTGTCAACGACTGTCAGCGTGTTCATCGAAAAAAAACTGCCGGCTTTAAGAGATATTCGTATCGTGAAATTATATCAACTTGCAGTTAAACGTATGTTTATTCTAATATGATTATATTTTTATAAGTATAGTACATACATGAGTGGAAGACAGAGAATGATGAAACATTTTACTTGCATAATCGCACTTGAAAGTTTATTATAAATGAATTAGACTGGATGGTGACTTAAATGAACAAGTTGATACTTGGCTGGTGTATATGTTATAAAAAAGATATCACGACTCTGCATCTTATTACGGTATAGTTACGGTACACTTTCGCGTCTCTTTCTCTACGCAATTTCCTGCAGATATATGAAGGTCAAGTTTTTCAGGACATTATTCTAAATCTGTCGAAAGGAGAGGGCAATAAAAGAGCTTTTTATTTTACAATATCACAGATCGCGAGCAAAATGCACATTTCAACTTTATCTTCATGGCAGCGGCGACACAGGCACCCCGGCCACCGCGTTATAAACCATCCCGTCGCCGTATATCTCCATAATCCCAGCTGCATAGTTATTGCTTACTATATTAACCGTTTTACTACGATAATGTGACCATTTTGCGGTGAGTTATTGTGAACAACGATTTATTCGCGAGTATGTATGGAATATGATGGACAGAGATGCCAATGTTGCTTTTAATTCTGAAAAAATTGAGTACCGAATTATAGTAGATGACCATCTGCCGATGGTTGCAACTATTTCATTCTCTGCGGGTATCGCGTGGAATTTTCCTCTTCATCTTGAAAATAATCTGCTTTTTGAACAGTATGCTAAGTGGTTTAGAAGATGATACTATGTTAATCATAAAAAGCGAAAAGGAATGCAAGACTCAGGGGGGGGGGGAGATATGGTTAATAATAAACATGTATAATGGCTTAGGTGTAATTGTAACTGACAATATTTTATTTTTAAATCAGTATTTGCTCATCCAACAATTGAACAAGCGGCAATATGACTTATGTAGCGAACAATAGTTAAAAATTTACAATTATTTTCGAGTTACTCTGTTTAATTAGACTTACATGTTTTCGCACACCGCCACCATCTTGAACCAGGGCGTATTCTTGATTACATTAGGTGTTCTCCCATCCGCTAAATTACGTACTCATTAGATTATCGGAGGTAATTGTTATTACAAGTTCGTTGAAAATACTGACCCACTCACGGTATTACAAAATCGTAAGTCTTCCTAGAGATTTTCTATAAATTATTCGCAAAAAAGCGTAACTGGCCGTATCGGTAATTCAATCTCCCCATCTGTCCCTATTTTTATCGAACTGAAAATAATTATCTTTGACCTACTTTCGCACATCCACAATGAATTATACATTACTTCTTTGCTACGAGAAATTATAACCAGAAAAGACGCGTGGGTGAAAATAAAAATTTCACAATCTCCCTCGATTTTTCATTTTCTTTTTCAATATGTCGTTTGATATTTCTCTGTAACAATTACCGCTCTCATTGACTACTTTACAAAAGACGAACCACGAGTAAAAAAAATATGTTTCGCAGGGGTTTACAACATACGTGTCGATATTCCGATTGCGCCACTCTTTTATCGCAAACTCCCCCCGGCAAATGCTTCGATGTCCTTTTTCATGTTTGAATTCCCAGGTCCTTTTTTCCCCGGTAAATACACACCGGAATATCGAGAAAACTTGTCGGAGCTTGGCCGAGCCTGGAAATCTGAGGTAGGGGATATCGAAGTCGGGGGTATTTTGTCAGGGACACTTGGTACATATACTTGGCGTTGCACGGAGGTGCACATGGTTGCGGGTACGGTATGATTCCCCGGAATCGGCTTTGCGGCGGTGAAATATATCACTGCTTTTGTAGCTTTGATTCCGGCCTGCGTTGAAAATAGGGGTCAGTAGTGTGCGGAACGGCCTTTCAGCCCACGACGATACACCGTGGTAGTACTCGTGGAAAGAACGTTTTGGGTTTTGCCGCTTCCAGTTCGTTGGGGACAACGTTACGTCACTAAAAATATTACGGCCCGATGGTATGGACGCGTTTTGCCTCCTCTAACAATTTGCGATTACCGCGAAAATATTCGGCACTGGGCTAATACGGGCGATTTTTCAACTTGCTTATCTATTTAATTATTTTTTAGTTCGTATACTTATTACGATAGATCGATAACTATCATCACGGTACTAAAGAATACAGATTGTCTTGGATTATTTAACGCACCCCTAGTAGCATAGAATAAATTCTAAATATTTCTTTGTAATTTTTGCTAAATATCTCACGCGACAGATTTTTTAAAATTTCATGTAGATTTCATTCGAAGATATTTGTAATATTTACTGAAATCTCAATGACATTTTTAGTTTCAATAATTTATAAACATATAGAGAAATATTTTCTAACTTATTAACATAATAAAAATACATTTTTTACTTTACGACTATTATCGGACACTTCATTTGGTATCCATAAACACGAGAAATTTTTGTAATATTTTCGTTCCGCTATTTCATTATGGGAGCAAAACGTGTGATTTTGATTTTAAATATTTTTAAAACGTTTATAATGTATTTGGCAAATAATATTTAAAAAATACTCGTTTTAAAATGAAACGAAATGTTTTGTATATCTGGTAGAAAAGAGATAATATTCTAAAGTAAACGTTTGGCAAATATTTCAAATGTCTGCTAAATATTTACAAAATATACGATATTCGTTAAATATATAGAAAATATAGGACAAATATTTTGTGCTACTAAGGACATACCAACGGGATGAACCATAAATAAAGTCTGGGGATTTAAGTTTGTTTGCAGGACGTTAAGGAGGAGGGTATAAATAATGCAGATCAAAATTTCACATCTTCTTAGCATATTGTTGCATTTTTGTGCAAGTAAAAATGAGTCTTGTACATTTTGACGAAGAAAATGATTGAATATACCTCATTTTGCTAGATCGTGTTGGAGTTGATTTCGAGTACCTTACAGATTCAAAAATGAGAAAAAATTGGCACATTATATTTACTACATCTACTTATACATTCGTTGGTTGATGATTTACTTAATTTTACTTGAAATATTCTAAACAAGGATTTGATTTCTCGGCTCGTCAGTAAATTATTTTTTCATGTATTGGGCTCGAGTAGCTTAGTCAACTCGCTGAAATTATTTTTCGTCTGATAAGCTTTAATTTAAATGCAAAAAAGTTACGCAAATACAAAGTAATATCAGCCACCCGCCTCAATATTTCTCTGTGCAGATATTCATATGGTTTTATTTTTACAGAGAGAACTGCAATATCGAGTCAATATCTGAATCAATAGGAAAGAGCAGACCGCAATTCCACCCTTTGCAGCATCACCTGTCCAGAGGTGTACCTAGATAAATACCTACGCGAGGTAAGTACTTATCAAAGACATCGCTCCAGGCGATAACGTACATTTGCATAGTACCTGTTCCAAAAATAAGGCAAAATCCACCGTCTAAAATCCCCACGCACAAAATTTCCCAAAACGTTACTATTTAATACCTTTAACCAGGTCACGTCCTTCCGCGATTGGTCCGAAAAGCAAGCAAACAAGGGAGGCCGATTACCGGTAGAAACCACTCGAAGAAGAAAAGCTGGAAAGTAGTTAGGAGGTTGAAAGTGAGTCGCGCTATTCAAGGGGGCCTTTCTTTCAGGAGAGAAAGTCGGAGCAAGGCGGGAAAAGTCGATGGGAAGGATCACGAGGAGGTAAAGGAAAAGAAAGGAAAAAAGGGACGCTCGATGAAGGATCCCGAGTCGGTCGTGCAGGATGTAAGAGGTCCTTCGTCGGATGGCATTAAAGTTATCCCGCGGATGCTGTCATTGAAGAGCCTCGAGGGACGCTACGGTATTCAGTGGTCCCCCAAGGGTGTAAGAATAGACACGCACACAGAGCGCGGCCACCTTCGTAAAGTGCGAGCCCTCCAGGCCGAGGAGGAGGCAGATAAAAGTAACGTCGTGTTACCTTACCGGGTACTCCCGCGGCCCCGTGTGCGGCCCCGTGTGCGGCCCCGTGTGCGGCCCCGTGTGCGGCCCCGTGTGCGGCCACAGGGCGTCTCGTGCACCCGGGCACTTTCTGCACGAGCCATACAAGTACAGCTTCCGTGGGAGATCGTCGATAGGCCATGCCCCTGGACAAGTGGCTGAGAAACCTGTTACTGCTCGGCGATCTCGGTGCCAAAAGGGAGCCCCACCCTTTTTTGCACGTAACTACGTCCTACGTACCTCCTACGTACTTACTACGTCCTACGTACGTACGTGGGCGGGCACAAGCCAAATATCGGGATTCCGAATCCGCGAGCCACGAGATTTACGCTGGCTTCGAGGAGAGGCCAGAACTAGAGCAAATATTCGGGAACCGTGTCTCGCGACGTACAAACAATGCGGTCCTTTTCGAGGGATCGAATCTTCTCAAGGAAGCCGTGGACCGAGTCCTTTTGGAGAAGATCCTTGTCGTCGGTCAATGGCGGTGTCGCCATAAAGAGATATGGGCTCGGTGTGATAATTTATATACAATATAGTAATTTATTACATATACTTTTCATATCGTTATACTCATTGTTCGTAGAATGTTTTTATTGTCCGATTAAGTGCTGTATTTATTAGGACGTTTGAGATGTTTTATTACATTCTGGGATATTAGAAAATCTCTGTATGGAATATGTGGTACTGGGAGCAATACGTATATGCGGTGATTGCAATCATATCGACCCAGTGGTATGGCTATTAAATGATATAGTATAAGCATACCCCGAACGTTATTGTATATTGTTAGAAATGGAATGCCACGTATGCCTTACGAGTGCCCAGAGAAAAAAGAAAAATAGCCCATGGCGATGCCAGCCACTGCAACGTTTTCGCGGCTTAAGAACAAGAATTATTATTGCGGCTGCAAGATGCTAGTGCTGCGGAGCATTGCGAGTATTCCAGCGGTGATGCGTCTTCTCGAGAGACGCGGCGGTTGCCCGAACAGCCGCACGATTGCGAGAACAGATTTTTCCGCAGATAACCATTTACTCCCTTCAAGTTATCGACTCCATTGCGTACGTCAAAATGTTCCTATGCAAGGGGAATACATTTATATTAATTCTCAACAGAATACAAAACGTCAAGTTTACCGACGACCGATCGAAAGAACTCTGAATACAAATTATGAATTTTAATTGGTAGTTCGGTAACTATAGGTACCTTTAATATCTTCTAATTTATGAGTTACAATTAAACGTGTCAAATAAAAGTTACACGGCAGATGGGCCCATAATATGGCGTTAACTCGGTATCCAACTTCCTTCGAAATAAGAACCACCACGTGGGGTGATAACAAATATGCGGAAAGGGAATACAATTTCGGGCGCATCGTTACGGAATCCGTTTCTTTGCCCGTTCGAGAAAGCTCGCTTCTCCGCTTCGGGGGAGGAACTCCCGCAATTAACGACCCTTCCCGTCCATTAGCGTTTCGGCAACGACACGCAGCATCTCGTCCCTTTGAAAAGTCAAAAGCCCGACAGCCGTCGACCCCCCGCAGCGGACGAAGCCCTCGGCAAGCAGTCCGATCGATCGTCGATCGGCGAATCCCGGCCTATCTTCTCCCCTAACGAGCCGCGGCCACTTGTCCCGGGCGTACTTACACTTATTGCGCACTTAACTTATTGGCTGTAGCCGTGACGGGTAACCTTTCGGTATGTCGCGTACGACCCTCCGTCACGAAGACCGAGCGTTATCGTCCGCCGGCACGCTCGTCTTTTTCCCCTCGGTGGAGCCCCCGAGGGGCGGGGGTGGCGCCTCCGCTCGCCTCCCCTCATTTTTGCGCCTTTGGCAAGTTCTCACCGAAGCGATACCCACCGACAAACGCGGGCCCGGTAAGCCGGAGCGCGACGCGCCACGCCGGCCCGGAAGACGCGAGCGAAAGGGTGAGGTCGTTGCTCGCCGAGGGTGCGAGAGAGAGAGGGAGCGAGCGCGCTCGCCGCGGGAGGAAGAGAGAGGCCAGCGGCGGAGATTCGACGAGGGGAGCAAGAGCGGAGCAAGAGGGAAGGAGGACCGCAGACACGGGACGGCAACTTCGCGAACGATCGTTAGGTTACAAGGCGTGAGTGGTTTACACAATGGGCCTCTATTTGTAATACAAGAGGCGTTTAATAACTCCGGGCCGTTTAACGGCGAAAGCCATTCGCCCTCGTAATCCCAACCACCTGCGAATTAGCCGGGAGCGCCGCGCGAAACTCGGGGTGTAACGATGGCCGCGTTCTTCCTCGCGTATGCAAACTACCCCTCCGAGCACTCGTAACGAACCCTGTACAGAGGAGGGACGCGCGACTGAAATCTTAGCCGCCCCGAGATGGGTAATCGTTCCGTTAAGGGGTTTAGGAGTCGATTCGGGGAGAGGTTATGGCGACGCCGCGCTCCGGGGACGGGGAGTGATTTCTTATTTCATTATGCGAGGTTATGTCCCCTGTTACGTTCCGCCCTGTAATGGATGGGCGAGGAGAGGCGCGATTAAATCGTTAGGCTCCGGTAGGTAAGCTAGGTGTTGTGTCACGTTGTAACGGCGTTATTAAGTCGCTACCGATCTTAGGTGGCTCGTGAACGAGCGGACGGGTAAATTTCTGGTAGAGATGTTCCAGTTTAGGACGTGGAACCTAAGATTTGTTGGCCGAGATTATGAACGTAGTTCTTGTAATAGGGGTAATTAGTTATCAAGAATGATTTGAAATCTATGGGTTGTCCGTGAACGCCCGGTCGCGTAAATTTCTGAGCGGGATGTTCGCGTTTAGGACGCGATACCTAAGATTTGTTATCTGGGATTACTAACGCGGTTCTCGTAATGTGTGGTAATTAGTTATTAATAATTCTTTGAAATACATGGCCGAAAAAGGGAACGTGTCGATTTTATGAAGGAGACGTCGAGTGCCGTCGCGCTAACGTTCGAGTTATAATTCTTAATCAAGGATTACTTAACCCGTGATTAGAGTTAATCGCTCGATTTCCGATCACTAATCCAAGATTAATTAATTCCTATAGTTGTGATTTCGCGTTAATCGCGGCTTGAACACCCGGCCCTAAGATTTGTTATTTGAGATTAACGCAGTTTTTATAACATTTGATAATTAGTCATTACTTGAAATTCTTCGGTGGCTGGGGAAAGCGCGTTGTATACGTTATCTTTCTGTTAAAGTATAATGCCATAGAAGAGACCCTTAAATCAACAAAGGCACGGATTAACGGGCGACTCGGGATAAGAAAAAAACATAAACATCGCAGTACTATTACACACGCCCCTTTGTTCCTGCTGATTCCAGGCTTCAGTATCGTTTGAGTCCTCTCAGGTGGCAGTTCGGAGCGTGAGGTCAATTTATAGCCAGGTAACGTATAATTTCACTTGAGCATCTTCGGTTCAGAGCTTCCGACTTTGATCTACTTAAACCATTCTTCTCTTTCCCAGATGTCTTCGGCAACGTCAACTACGTTCCTCAGTGCGCGCTACACAATCTTTGCGAGAGTCTACTATACTGCAAACTGCAAGTACGATTTTCGCTATCATAACATTTTTTTTACCCTCTTAATATTCATTTCGAAAGCAAGAGAAAAACAGTTTCGTGTATTTTCTGCCGATGCTTGTTTCATTAACACTAGAACTACCAAGACCAGTCAAAATGACTGGTTTCAAATGGCTCATCCTATAAAAAAAAAATTCGCCCGTAGTTCTAGTGTTAAAAAGGTATCGCTACCGAAGCGACTTTTCTTTATCCCCACGTGAGTATATTCGTTCAATTAACCCTTGCAAGTAGACATTTTCTCGGGGAATACTCATTCACAGATTTACAACCTATTCTACAAAAATTCTTGTTCGAAGCTCCGGTTTCTCCTACACATTTCATCTAAGCACGATGATCGTTTAATATTAATTTTTTTCCCTTGCTTTCTGTCCTTCGCAAGCAGCATAGATTTTTACTGTCAGTGTACCGTTGACATAGAATTACTCTTTAACACTAGGTTTACGGGCGTTTTTTATATACCTGTTTCTACGAGCACCCGTCAAATTGACGGGTAAACAAAAACACGCATTTTCTTTAAAAAATCGATTCATTCAAATTAAGTCTGCATTAAACAACACTAGGCTTTACGTTTAAATAAATTATTAATAAGTAAAAAGTCCTTTTTTAAAAATTATCACGGAAATGATTGGAATGCTCGTCCTCTCATCCTCGGAGTCAGAACTAGAAAGAATGCGCATCCTTTTCTTGCTACGACACCCTTTAAAGAAGTTTTCCTCTTCACTATCCGAAGATCCTTCTATCTCTCCACTTTCAATGCAAACTTTCGCTCTCATCTTCGCCTTACACTCACTGCAACGAAGCAAATATATATGGATTGTTTATGAAATTAGCTAATCCGTCAATTTGACGGGTTTCGTAGAGATAGGTATACTACATACAGATTTTAATAATTAGAAGGCTTAGGAAAAAATAACTGTGTGTACAAATTCTTTGGATGAAATGATTAATTTACGATAAAAAAATGGTTAAAATGAATGCTATGGTTTTTTCGGTATTTCTTTTCGAAGTTTGAATTCCGTCAAATTGACGGGTCCCGTAAATCTAGTGTTAAACTAGAACCACGGGCAAAGAGTAAACGCGAAGCCAAAGCGGCGAGTAAATCACGGAGATAATGAACGATGAAAGGAAAGTAGTTAGAATTAGTGGCGAAGTTGTTGAAAAGTTTGCGCAACGAGTATTTGGTCACATCGCACATAGGAAAGTGCGAATCTGTCGGATGATGAAAACCTCGTAGGTCCATGCAGTAACGATATTTGCGTAGGACGCATGTGTTATTCAGTGATCACCTGAGCAATTAAGCCCGCGAGGGTCGGATGTTTCGAAATGGCTCCAGTATTCGCGCATCCATAGAATAACGGCCAGCCGCGGACGTTAGTTGCCATTCAGGAAGGAGATTTGGTCGGCATAAATCATTTTAATGCACTCGGTGATTCCCCCAATGTGACGTAGAACCGTAACGTGGATCCGTTACAAGATGGAATTGTTTCGCCGAGGCTCAGCCGATTGTAAAGAACGTCGAATCGTTCCGATGTCGACTTAAGCCGGGGAAATGGCAGTTCGGTTGCAATAGTACTCGTAAATCGTAGGGAGCTGCGAGATCTTTCCTTTAGCTCCGAAAAGAGATTAACCCTTTAAGTGGCTAATAAAGTCCAGGCAGATATACTAATACAGGCCAATTTCGCCTTTAGTACCTTTATAGAGTCCGCTTTATTGCCTCGGGGCTTGTATTTATTCGTAACGTTTAACACCTCTCGCTTTGGTGTCGAGCAGTTCGCGTCCCGACTCCCCGCGGGGCTGTCCCTTAATCTGCAACTTTACATTTTAATTCAAGTTAAACGGATACTTCCTAATTATTTGAAAGGGGAAAATGAAACAATCTTATATATCAATTATTTATCCTGAACAAGTGAGCGCACCTGGTTATCGTTAATAAATGTTTCTCAGTATTGGATTTAGCTACGTCGATCGTTTGTAAATTCGAGAAGACTTCCATCGTTTGATTTGAGATAAAAAGGATAATGTAATTTACCTGAAATAACGCTATTTGTCAGGAGTATTAATGCATTCGCATTGGCTCATTTGCAGATCAATGTTTCGAGCGTAACATGTGCGTCAAATGTCAGATTTCCGGGGCGAATGCGTTAACGGTGTCGTTATCCCATTGAAGTATATACGAATTCGTATTTTTTTTTTGCGGTAAAATTGGAAAAACGGGTTAAAATAGAGAAAGCAGTTAAATACTCTACGTGTTGCTGATTCCTTTTATCCAAAGAAAATAGTTTATTATATAAAAGCGCAGAAAAATGATTGAAGTATATACGAATTCGTATTCTTTTTGCGGTAAAATTGGAGAAACGGGTTAAAATAGAGAAAGCAGTTAAATACTCTACGTGTTGCTGATTCCTTTTATCCAAAGAAAATAGTTTATTATATAAAAGCGCAGAGAAATGATAAAATTCATGAGACACGTACATTATCTATTTTATTATTTCAATACGAAGTACATTGATTTTTTCCAGTTTTTTAATTTATTTTTCAACGTTTGATAATCCTTATCTTCTCGTTACTCGAAATTCAAGTCCACATCGACAGGTATAACAATTGCCGCGAGTTGCTTATTATAAAAAAAGAAGTTCTTTATATAATTGGTGAGAAGAAATTGCGTTTCAGAGGAATTCGTTTGTATTTCTAGGAATCCAATACGACCGTTTTAACGATATCTTTTCTCCGTTGATGTACGAATTATTTCCGTGTTACAACTAGAAAATGAAAAGCAATTGAATAATCTACGTATTGCTCATTTCTTTTATTCAAAGTAAGTCAGTTTCGATACAAAAACGCAGGAAAATGCAGAAATTCATAAATATACATTAACCATTTCATTGTTTCTCTTGTAATTTTTTCACTCCTGATAATCCATAACATTCGAAATTCTGGTATACTTCGACACGTATAGCTATTGCCGCTAGTCGCTTCTTATCAAAGATAAAAAATTTCTTAAATCACCGTCGTGAAGGAAAGGAAGGAAAAGGCACGAACAAAAAATTGAGGAATTCGTTTGTCTTACGGGGAAGTTAAATCTATTAGTTTTTGCGGTGGAGCTCGAAAGATCTCGTGTAATTTCAGCGAACAAGGTGCGTAGTCATGTCGGCGCTTTTTGCACAACGCGGGGGTGTCTTAATGGTGGTTTGTGCAAGGGGAGAGGGGCGCGCGATGAAGGGAGGGTGGAAAACATCGAGTTTACTTTGTCGACGTCTCGGGCCATCTTACCCAAGCCTGAATGTAGCGTAAGCTGATGAAACAAGGGCGATTAGAGTAGCTCCGGTTGAACATTCTTCTTCTCAAGTATCGACCCGTCCCAGCTAACTAAACAGGGCGCGCGACTCTTCTGGTACCTGCCAGCGGGAAACTAATATAAGGAAGCCGGGAGAATTCTCGGGGAAAAATATTTTTTCATAAATATCAAAGCGGAAACCGGCCGCGGGAGTCGAAGTAACGCGACCCGGGGATCCTTAAGCTTGGGGTGCCGAATTAAGCTTGTTACCAGGGGCCATTAATTATTCATGTGCCGATCGTCCTCCCGACATCTATGGTACTTCGGTACTTGGTGTCAAAGCGCTTATAAGGTTCATTATAGGAAAATCCAACTGGGGCTGGATGATTGCGATTTGAAAACGATTCGTCGCATCCGATGGACCGATTTGCTGGATCTTTGGAAAGGCCCTGATTGAATCGTGACGGCTCCCTAGAAATGGAATGACCTATTGCGGTTTAAATGGTTTTATTTTTTTTATATATATATTCATCTCTCTAGGTTCTACTTCGTTTAACCTTCTCCTTTATTCGGGGCATCCTGCGTAACTCGGAAATATCTCGCTATTTAGTTTATTTGTTTGATTCCGGGCGGTTAAGTCGATTCGCGATGGGAGTTACCGATTGTAGGTTGAATTTCCAGTAGGTAGGTTTGTACACAGAGACACATGCGAGCGTTTGTTCGTGCTCACCACAATAGCAGCAGGAACGATACCTACTTACAGACAAAGCGTGAGCTCCCTTTCCACATTTGGCTTGTGCGTATTCTAACAGTTTCGACGGAGCCAAGTGAATTCGGGCAACGCAAACCCCTCCAATAAACTACGTGCGAACATGTGAGCAATCAAACTACCGGAAACACTCGCACATGTGCGCCGGTACATAGCGAAAAATTAATGTTATTAAATAATCCCATTTGTTGCGCGTCCCTAAGCACGTGGTCGTGAAGTTACCGCACGCTCGAGTGGGAGCAGTAACGTAAGATGCTTTCATCACTTTAAAGAATGAAACTTAATCTACCGATAAGCATTGCACCTATTCATATAAAAAGTGAATTATCTTAATTTTCTATCTAGTTTGGTGTTTCTTTTTTATGCCCATATTGATGTGGAATGGCTACGACTCGTTATTTGCAATATATTTAGTGGAAGGTGTTGGCAGTTTATAATTACACGCGCTTAATGGAATTCTCACCCTCGATGCATTTTGACGGAATTTCGTAATACATATTTATTTTTTGTCGATGTTATGCTTTGGGTAGAAGTAGTTCGCGTATTATATTTTAGCTACTTGAAGAATGCAACGTTCCTGGAATGATTATAAAAAAAAAAAAATTTCCGGAGAACATATTAAAAATTTGGCGATTAAGTCCCCCCGGTTTTTGTTTTACAGGACATTACCTGGACGTGAAGGTCTACA
The DNA here is from genome assembly GCF_000612105.2 of Orussus abietinus. NCBI lineage: Eukaryota > Metazoa > Arthropoda > Insecta > Hymenoptera > Orussidae > Orussus > Orussus abietinus. The sequence continues at coordinate 138,849 of NW_019394305.1, forward strand.
CCGCCATGGTTATGGGGGATGAACGGTCGGTTCCGGATAATTAATTTTTTTCTCCGTTTGCACGATCATTTGTTATCATTTTCCGGGGGGTATATTAAAAATTTGGTGATTAAGACTATATGGTTTGTGTGGTACGTTTGATGGTCGGTGGAGTGTATCGTTTCTGTATAGGGGTACGTTTTTTTAGCGAGGGGGGGTTGAATCAAGAACCACCATTGTTTTTTTTTGTTTCATGTACCTTAGAATTGCAAATTAAATGTTGTGAACTCAAGAAATTTTTTTTTTTTCAATCGTTGCAGGAACGTTGCATTCTTCAAGTAGCTTGTATTTTACCGAATCGCCCCGAAGCGACGACGACTTTAAAGGTCTCGGCTGGAAGAAATGTCGAGAATTGATGATAAACGACAGGTGGCATTATTAGGTTAAGTTGCCTCCTCGGTCTCGCAATGGTTCTCTTTCACTCGTCCTCGGCAGTTGCAGGGTGCATAGGTCGCGCGTACAGAGCGCATCACGCGAGAAACGTGACGACATTACGAGGCTCCAGTGCCGTGTACAAACGCAATTCGCATCTTGCTGAAATTTTGTTGAATGCACGCTATCTGCCACCTTCCACGTGTTGCCGTGCAATCGCTTTAAAAGTCACGGACACGTCACGCCATTTCCATCACTTCACGGAAAAAATCGCGGTAACGGCCTAGCACCGAGACCACGAGTCCACTCCAATTGCATTTTTTTTTTTTTTTTCGAAAACCTCGCAAATTTTTATTTCCTGAGATCACTTAAAAGTGCATTTAATCCTCCGGGTATAAATAATTTCAACTCCTTTATTGTCTGGGGCCTACACGTTGATCTAAGATGGTGGGACTTATCAGCTGATTCCACGAACTTGCTAAAGTTCCTCTGTACAGGCTTTTTGCAGACAATGTGCTTGGGTGACTTGGCAATGTTAAAATTACGAAAAAGCAGATTTTCCTCTCTGAAGCACGTAGAGAGTATTTGGTATATTATACGATCGTTTGATCGACTGCGCTTTGTGTATTTCGGAAAATGTTTCCGTCGAGGGGACCGAATTTTCGTTCACTTGACCTAACTTGTTTGCTTCAATCGACTAAAGTGCTCTGGATAAATTGTGAATTTTAAAAAAGGTTTTCTGACAATAAACCAAATTATTTTGGTTAAATGTCCAAATTACTTCAATACACCTATGTTCTTTTGACGCACTGCCGCGCTATCCGTAACAGCTGAAAGTATTTCAACTGCGGCAGTATTGCATTATAAAACTGTCGACAATTTACATATATCTACTTATTCTTAATGGAACCGATGAAATGACCGGTTTCTACATAAAGGTCAAATTTTTGTCATTTGAATTCAAATAACCACTATAGTAAGGGCAATGCTAAACAAAATGATTTTCAAGTAATAATTAAGAGGTACCGATTTTTTATTTTAATCTCAACATTCATACCATTTCTATTTGAACTTCTTGCGCGATAATAGGTAACCCGATGAAACGTGTAAATACCGTTTGTACGTACTACGAAACAACATTCAATCAATACAAACCGACGAAATGGAAATATCCAAATACATTTTACGTACATCTATGTATCTATCTATCGGCATCTACGTACAGAATGAAACGCTGTTAAAGAATATCTAAATGTGTTTCACAATTGAAACTTTAAATTGGACCGCTCAATCGATCACGGTGTAAATATGTACAGTGCCCACGTATCCGCAAATAAACCACGAGGGAACGGAGCTAGGTGACGGAAAATTGATTTCCTACATACACGTGATAGGAAAAGTAGGAAGATCGGTCAAGGAGCGATACGATTTCATGAACGATTAGAAATGCAAACGTTTAAACGCGTAATTTGACCGGTCCGGTAGTTGTGCCGTTACGGCCAGGACACGATCGAGGGGCTCCGGACAGAGGAAGGATTAATCTTTGGCTCCTAACCTCTCTCGCGAAAAGCAAGAGACCCCCCCGAAAGAGCGCCGGGGGGAATTTACTCCTCTAATCTAACGGCGACGGGTGTACCCGGGAAGAATCCCGGTGCGCCGTAAATTCGCCGGCATTAACGTCGCCGGGTGTACGGGGGAATGCCGGGGCTCGCGGCACAGAGATACACATTAGAGTTAATAGCTTTTACCCCGGCGGGCGGGATTGGAATCGCGACTTTGAAGTGGGTTCGCTCCCTTTCGGCGCGCACGCGAGCTAATTCGCAGCCACTTATATCCCCGCGCTGGGCTCGGGCGAGCGCTCGCGCGCTTTCGCGCTTTTCGGCCGCGTGCGCGCGTTCCGTGTACACCGGCCGGACGGAGCGGGAGCCTTTATGAAAAGCGAATGAGCACATAGCGCGCATACCCGCCACCGCGGAAAGTGCCTCGCCGGCTATTAGCAAGTCTTATTCGCTAATGCCGGATCCGGATCCGCGAGTCCTCGGGGCCCCGGGCGGCGTCTCGCGGGGTTCTTTCGCTGATTGCTTCGCGCCCGGGGACGAGAGGAGCTCCGCTCGGGAAAGGGGTTGATTGAAACGATTCGATTGGTCTCGGCGGGGCCGATAGTCACGCGGCTCGCGTGTCGCCGGATTCGCGATCCGCGGCATTATTATCGGTACAATCGATGGCTAAGCAAACGTGATTTGCGGACGAACGAGGCGACGGGCCCGGCCGAACGAATGGCTTCAAACGGAATTAGAGCGGGCGGTGCTTTTATTAGAGAGTCGAAATAAAAATGAGCTACGTGACGGGAAACGGAAATGGGAACCCGAAGTTGACGCGGAGTCGGGGAGGGACGCCTCCGCTGTTCCTCTATCTAATCAGCGACTCGCGGGATGTGGCGGGTCCATGGGGTGCTGCCTCTCTCATAGTTTCGCCCTTTCGAGATAAGATGTGCTTGTCGGGGGGGAGATTTTTGGGACTCAAAGATCGGGGGTTTCGGGGGAGTCCCGAGATTGGGCCGAAATGGAAAGGTACTTGACGAGTACGCGAAGAGGACGGTGTTACGGACACTTTGGTATCTTTTTAAACGGTGTCGTTTACGCGACTTTATTTTTATTTTTTTCATTTTTTTTTGTAGCAAGATTTACTTACTTTGATACGGTGGCAAACGTTTCTCTCGAGAAATTCTATTCCTCAGATTTTAACGAGTGCTTCTTTTGCACGGTACTCGTGCACCGTGTAAAATGATACCCAGGGGCATTTAGTGCGTTTTGGACGATTTTCGATGAATAAAGTGTGAAATCATGAGAAATTTATAGTACGAATTGGACAGAGAAGGGCCCTGAGAACCGCTTAAACCAAAAAGTGTTCGTATCCGTTTATGGTCATTGATTAGAAATTGATTACGTAGGATGTATGAGCCATGTCTATATGACGTCGACTTTCGCAAATGTTTTTACCAATTGCAATTTAGCGTCGGTTTTATTTTAAAAAGTTTGGATATATACAGTCGATTCTGTGTACCCCAAGATATGTCTGCAGCAAATCAATGTAGATTAAACATCTTCTATCATTTTGAAGGCAATGAAAATAAGAATATATTGCCTTAGAAACAACCTGTTTTGACATTGCAACGAAACTTGTTGACGAAACGACGAATTCTCATCGCAGACTTGTATAACAGTGTACGACGTTTAATGTATACTAATACCAAATAGATGGCAATACCTATAGCAGAAATATATACGAAGTTCTCTGTGCTCCATTCTCCCCTATCTGTAGTAGGGATGGAGAAAGGAGTCTAGAGTGTAATGGGTGGAGTGTTAAGTGATTCAGGAGGCTGCCTGTGAGTAGTTAGCTTTGAGGGTTGCGAATGCTTAGTTTTAATGTATTGCGTAAAGCGCACGGTTCGCCAGACTCGTTGTTAGAGTTTTAGCACGAATAGTACACTCGTCGGCTGAAAGTGTGTATTCTCTAGCAACGTGCACATGATTTTGCCATAAGAATGGATAGAATTTAAAATGGCTGAACAACGAAAAACGCGTCATAATCTAAACGCATTCGTTCTAAGTGTCTATTGTATGATCATATCCGTGAATTTCTTTCAATTATTTGATTTTATTTCCGGTACCTTCAACGTAAAGTGTCTGCACCAGCGACAATCTTCCACTTAATTAGAGAGCAGGGTCAACTCTCTCATATTTGTAATCGTTGTACGAGCTCAGTGGGACAATTATCTTAGTGTGGATCCTTTCCCCTTAGTGTAGACTTCTTTTTTTACGCTTTCGGTGTAGTGCCACCTTCGGAATATCCGGCGTAACCATAACTGCTACCGGGAAATTTTAAACCCATGAAAATACATGAGATCAGGGATCTTGCAGACCACGGTATAATAAAAGTTGAAACTGCAAATTAATTCAGACCGGAGGAAATTCAATCAGGGTCAATGCGGATTTCCTAACGGCCTGGGTACCATTACCGACGGAAACCTTTTCATCCAATTCCAACATTGCTTTGAATTGTGACGCTAGAGTCTGTAAATTCAGAATTTAATTCTAAATCGCGAGGAAGACATATTTATGTGTAGTGTCAGTGCCCTGTGCGGTCCAATAAAGTTAATACAATAAAAAAAAATGAAAGCGTTTAGCTATACGAATAGTTGTGTCGCCAATAAGGCAATAAAGATTAAGAATAAGACTAAATAGAAGTTAGAGTGAAATGTAATGTTTGTATGATTGTGGGGTGAAATGAGAGGTTTTTAGATTAAATGACAGCTCGATAGGTGATACCGTTTATGCGTGGTTGAGAGTTCGTGAAGTGCGAGCGGCCGTGTGACTCAGTGAGTGAGAATTTAGGCGCATAAAGAAATGTATTGATGAGTGTGGGAATGAAAGAGTGAGGAATATGAATCGAGTGAGAAAGAAATTAGAGTGAGGCTGGATGAGAATGATCGAATGAGAGTTAGTTCTAACTGAGGAGAGCTCGAGCGAAGTCGGAGGGAAAATCAAGTCCCTTTTTCTGAGATCTTTAAGACGTACTCTTCAATGTATTCAATTTCTTTATATTCATTTTTTTTTATTAATAAATCAACCGTTCATGTTAATCCTGACACTTGAAATTTTATCCTACATATGTACCGTGAGAAAGTCGCACCCCTTTGTTTAAACGGTAGACGATATCAACGAAATATCGAACAATGTTCCAAATGGTGGAACATTTTTCTGAGAGCACTGCAGGCAAACACTGGATGGTGCGAACCAATTCGAAGTTTAGGGCAGATCAACGAGCGTGTTTTTTTTTCTTTTTTTTATTTCTTTACGCTTAAACCAGAAGTACGCGTTGACGCGTCGATGAGCCGCCGGTGATATAAACGTCGCGTTAAAATGCTGCTGGCTCAGCGTAACGTTGACGTACACGTCTGGGTTGAACACAAAAAAAAATTGCGGGATCAAATACGTTCAAGTTGTCACCCTGCAAAATATTGCACGTACAGGACGTGCTGAAAAAAAATGATAGCATTGACGCGTCGTTTGGCCCCAGGCTCGATCCATTTGACTCCTCAGTTAACGTGGTTTCATTGAACTCGATATCACTTATTAGTTTGATAATTGGCAACTTTAAGATGATCCTCCTTCATCCGTTTTATGACGTACCCAATTAAATCTTACCTCTCGATTACTTTCATATGACTTCTTTGGCCGATGCAAAAGACATATTCCGAATAGAAAATTTGATTCTACTTAGAATCTCTAATTGTAAACCTAAAATGGGTTTTGAGATAATATATTGGCAGGTAATTTCTATACAATTGAGGTCCTTTTTTAGACCTTAAGAGTGGTACATATTTCCTCTACTTGTAGGCATAAAGTAGACCTTATTTCTTATCAAGTAGGACGTACAAAGTCGAAAGTAGAACTGAACCCTATAACTATGGCGAAGTCGGACGTGAAAATATACCACCTGTACGGATAGTTTGGCCACGGGGTGTTAATATTTTACATGAATTCGATATTCATTTGTCGCTTTGAATACATGGGAACGAGGAGGGTCACTATAGTGGCGTTTCGTAAAAAAAAAAACGTTGGTCATGCGAAAGCCATTATGGTGGCAAGGGCTAAAGAGTGAAATAAGAACATAGAGGTCGTACTTATGTTACGCAGCTTCAGGATATGGTTATGATTTCGACTCGGGGTGGGCAAAACTTGCGTTTTGAGAAGAATAGAACTGAAAAATTCTGGTTGTGATTAGAAAGTATCTCTTCTAGTTCCTCCTCGGGGCAGTTAGCTCCAAAATGGCTGCTTCCGGGTCATCTCGATGCGGTGTCGGTTCGACATCGAGCTCGTTTCCGGGAGCGGCGACGCGATCCGATCGCGAAATGCACCTGCACGCAGGTGGAAAAGGAGTCCGGCGTCGCGATCGAGTGGCTGCAAAGTGGCCGATCCGGGAGGATACCTTCGGTGCCGTGAGGAGCGAACGTTGGCTCCTAATGGCTCCAGGAGTCCGGAGACGATCTCTCTTTCTCTCTTTCCTTCGGCGGTCTCGCGTGGCCGCCGCGACTCCCAAGAAATGTGCAGACGAGGGCAACGGAGCGGGCTCGGCCCGGTAATGGCACCGGAAACTACACTTACCCCCGACTTCTGGCGCTTTGAGCCTTTCCGCGCAAGCTTCTCTCTTCGACTTCGAGAGGGCGTGCACCTTCGGGAACGGCCATTTGCTCTTCTCCCATATCCGACATCCATGAATCTCGGCCTCCAGGATCCACCTTTGCGATCCTCGGAGTGCCGCCGACCTCCACGCGACTCCGCACTGCGGGTTCCGCAGCCGTGGGTGCGTTCTTCTGGCCGTTGCTTCCGCTCACCTGACCGCGTACCTTCTTCGGAAAGACCGAATCCCCTTCTGGTCTGAACTACTCGCGTCGGATGCTTGGAATGGTCCACTGAATTCGGGGTTTGCTTAGACGATGGCTTCCGTGGGTTTTGCTTGGTGACAAGAGGTACACCTGCGTAGCATCGAAATAATGGATTTATTTTTCGGCAGGTAGCAATTGCTTAACTTAGATTTGTAAAGAAATGTATTGGTTTCGGTAGGCAGGTCGATCGAACGACCGTTCGTTCGATGCTCTCGAAGCATCCGTAGAGAAGTTCCGATTGATTCTTCTTTGCTATCCTGAGCGGAATATTATGTACAGGACTCAATATAGTGGTGGGAATTTAATTATCACAATTTTAACGAAATAGTTATAGTCGATGGCCTACTTCTAGGATTATGCTTTATTTAATTCAGAGTCCACGGTAATGGTTGTTATTTTGAACATCGTCTACTGACTATGCAGCTGCTATCCTATTTCAAATACCCCTATTGAATGAGTCGTTGTTCAACAATTCATTTCCTTATTCTTGCAAGTATCCGATATGAGAAGCATTTCAATTCCTGACCTATCCGTTCCTCGTGATTTCTAAATATTTAATTACACGACTAATTAAAACGCATCATTTATAATTATTTCCAATCGATAATGAAATCGTTGAAACCGGCTATTTCCACGGTGTCTGGTGCGACACCTGGTTCCATCTCGGCAGGAGGTGAGCAAGTGTTCCAGCTATATGCCGATTTTGAACACGTTCAGAGGCGTTTCCAGGGCCAAGGTTCTCGGCCAAACCGTCTACTCGATCGTCCAAAAATCTGTAACAACCATTTTCCAGTTGTAGGATGTAAAACGGGAGGCACGATATTCCGCGGCGAATCACTTTGTTCGGTTATTGCGGACCCGGGAACCAGCGGCACTTCGGTCTCCATATTACTTACGGAATTTGGAACGTTCGATGGAAACCGTATCACCGGCTCCCGCTCGGGGAACAAAAACACGAATTGGAATTGTTCGCATGTCGGCGGCGAGCAATTCGCAGGTGAGAGTAGCGCACTTTCCGCGAGTGACACGTACGCCAGGTTTTGTCAAGGTTTTACAGCGACCCCAGCGGTACGTTCGTAATTTGGAAATGGCCCCGGCGAAAACGACACGCGTGTCTTCGGTTCCGCCAATAATTTTCTACGTAATTCAATTCGCCCGGATATCCCGCGGTTTCGTTAATCCACGGCGTCGCCGCTCGAATTACCGAAAAGTAATTACATCATAATGCGGCCGTCCCGGTTAATTCGCTTAAGCTCAAATAAACCGTTTGAATGCGACCGTGGCTCGGGTGTGCACTTTCTTCTTTTTTGTTTTTTTATTTCCATCTCGCGCGAGCTACCCGAACGCTGACGGCAAGTTTATTAATTTACGCGCCACGCTTTGTCCACTCGGCCGATTCTACCGCGATTGTTGGCCATTCGAACGGAGCATTGTAAACGATTTTAAAGCGCGAAACCATTTTGCATCGTAGCCCCTGGGACGATCCGTGTTTAGTTATATCGTACTATACCGTGGATTAAATCGCCGCTCGGCATTGTACGCGATCGCGCATGCGCGGTGAGAAATGCATTGTTGCAACGATAGAACGAATTGCGCGAAAGGTACCATTAATTGTTAAACGCCGCGGTAGGAGGAATCGTATCGACGCTTCGATGCATAAATTCCTGGTAATTAGGGCCTCAAGAATAAGCTGCGTTATTTCCGCCAATTTAATCCGAATTAGTGCAAGTACTTTATGGGGGGACGTTTTATGCGTCTATCGAGTGGAGGTCAGAATTTAATAGCTTCATAATGGGTAACGTCTGGACCTTTATCGGATCGTGACAAATGGTCGAACACGTGTGACCAAATCGAGACAATGGCGGTAAATGAGGGGCGTGCGTGTATTTCATACGGTGAAATTAGTTTGCCCTCGGTCGTTTCGCTTCTAAGGGAAGCGTTAATGCACTTTGATCGGTTATCGAGACCGTTGGTTGCGTTGCACGTTACCCGTAAACAGTTTTCACGGCTACCCGCGTTTGCACCGACGTATCCGCGATATTTAACGACCCCATGTGTTAATATTTAACAAATAATGGTTATTTCCTTCTAAATATTACCTATGCATCGGTTAAACGAGTGGAGAACGTTCGGAGTCGTTTTTGGGATAAAAATGACGAATGAAGGTAAAACGTGTCTCAAGTAGGATATTTTGAAACGTCGATGAAAATGTATCGTCAAAATTGAAATTTAAGTTTCAAACGAAGCTTTGTTCATACATTGTTTGTATTACAGAAAGTTGTTTTGGAGACATTGTGGTGGTAATATTATGTAGGACGTAGTCGGTGAAAAATGCGTTTGTACAATGGTGCGATGCATTTTCAGGTACAAAGTACTTCCCACATTCCGTCACCGCAAAATGTGTTACTTGAGGCTCCAAGGGAATCGAATTTAACATATCTTTGTGATTTCGGGGTATGTATGTGGGCTTCTAACAATTTTTAAGGAGAAAGGTGGAATGAAAGTCCTTGTTAAGAAGCTACCTCGCTGGAGGTAACCAGACGATTCAACCAGCTGACCGGAACTCTGTCATAGAAGCCGATTTTGGTCTCGAGTTATCCGCACCTTATTCAAAATTGCTTAAGGCGACAGGAAAGTGGCGCCCAAGGAATCCATCGTTTATGGAACTTATCTTCGAACTGGGTGCACCTAATCTTTTGCAATTTTACCTCGCGAATATAGAGGCCCTAAAGAAGGTCCGGAAACTCATGAAGTTTAATTTCTTAAATCAGTTTACAAATAGTTTCCTATCGTCCTTTGCGAGAAATGAAATTTCAAGGATGTCAGGACATTCCTTAGAGCCTCCCCATTCAAGTGGTAAAATCACAATTAATTCGGTACATTCGGTCAAAAGTTTCACAAACGATAGGCCCCACATGCCACTTTCATCCCGCCTGAAAAATCTCAACGCTTCGGCCGTGAAATCATAACGTAACGAAAACCGTAATTCTCGCTCAGGAACTCCTCATACCGCTAATGTACTTCCTTTTTCCTAACGTCCCACAAACATCTAGAAAAAGCCTCTTTCGTTATCGTCACTCGGTCGTTCCCATGGATTCCCTTGCCACGCTTGAACGACCGTCGTTCCGGCTTCCCCGACAACTAATGCAGATTTCCGGTAAATCAAATTTCGAGAAACCCCACTCGGTGAGTTATTAAGCTTTCATCGCTCCCGGGAGGGGCATATCTCGGCGCTTAATAAACTTACGCGCCTCCGTTCCCCTCCTCGGTCCATTGATGCACCAGGGAGCCGCTGTCTCGGGGCTACGTAGGACCCCCCTTCGTTTGCACCGGTCGAGGGTTGCAACGTGGCTTTCCGAAGTTGTGGCCGGCGTTTTCGAGTTTGGGTACGACGGGCTTCGGTCAGGGTTTGGGTCGGGCTCGATGGCCGAGCCTGGTCTGGATGGGTCGTGGATGAGACGTGGACGAGCCTGGATGCGTCCGGATGCGTCCGGATGGGTCTTGGATGGGCGGCCGGATGGGCGGCTGGTTCCTGGATGCTCTCCGGCGGTCCTCCTTTGTTCACCCTTCGCTTCCGGTGCGCAAGACGGGCGCTCGAGCACGGATATAATACGATTCGAAATTAAACTTCCGAGCCACGCCCGGCATCCGAATAATGCGAGCGGCTGCCTAAAACAGTAAAGATATTACGTATTATTACAGCGTGCCACCGTGGCCCGGCGGGCCGCGTTCTAGCCGCCGGCGTCTTACCGATGATACGGCGCTCGGCTGCATCGCGGATGACTTTGGAGTTCGCCGGTTTTCTGCCCTTCCTCTCCCCGAGGATGTATATCTTCCGGTCTCGCCTCTCCCCGATCTTCCGAAACTTCTCGCGGAGGATCCGGCCCTCCGTTTAACGCCGAGTCCGCATATTAAGGGATTTTTGAGGAAACCTTCTTAACCAGTTAGTTGTGGCGCCCCCTTTTGCGAGCGCGCACCTATACGTGTCGCCGAAATCGAGCGATGACGAGTATACTCGTCAATCACAGAGTAAGTGTCGCTGTTAAGATGCTGAATCAAAAAGATGGGTTTATTTTATAAAATTGACACTTTTGTTACTAATGTATATTTATTTGGTTAACTTAAACATATATTATATACTTATTAGACGAAAAACGCAAGAGAAATTAAATGCATATGATAGTAAGAATTTAAATTCCTGCCGTGGCGTGGTATTCGGCAAAACAGGGTGTTACACATAATGGGACTTTGCAAATGGAACACCAGGAACGGGATTCTTTCCTGATCTTGCGTTTATAACAACGTGCACACCTTCGGGTAGGACTTTTTGTGTTCGAAGTTCTGGGTATATGATCCAGAACATGATTCCCGAGTAATTGTGTTACATTAGGCCTAGATGGCCGAGTTTGTGTCGATTTTTCCCGTGTTATTGGATACGATGCAATAGTGTCCTCAACGTATTCTAGCAACAAAATTCGCGATAACGTTCCATTATTTTTTTTATACAATATATATGAATTCAAACAAATAATATCTAATAGATGGCAAGCTGTTTCAGCCGGTGCATACGGGGCGCATGAGTTTATCTCAAATTATTTATATTTTTTATTCGTTTGTTTTATTCCGGCCTGGCCTCAAAATATTCTAAACATCTTGAAATTTGAGAATATGTTTTGTTTTTCTCAAAAATTAAAGTTTAAATAGCCAATGGTCCCTACTTTATACGCATGACGAGTATACTCGTCAATGCACAAAATCGTGCCACTTCTCTATGACGAGTATATTCGTCCATCACAGTTAACTGGTTAAGACACTTTGGTACGCGTCGGTTCACACGTTTATAAAGTGGCCAGATCGTGATAGCGAAACGCTTCCTTGTTTTACGGTCAATTACTATCTAGATTTATCTTTGGGTTTTGGCATTCACGTAATTTTCGTAAACCTTCGCGTTGGCGTTATTTCATTTCAACTTGTCCAAGAAATCGATCAGCGGCCGTGATTCTGGCTTTGACAATTGTGATTCGTATCTTTGCTCGTTTTCGTTGGGATCTCATCTCAATTCTCTATTTTTACCGTTAATTGCTCTTTACGTTCATCCATGTGTTTAGGTATCGACACAATTTCCGTACATTTTATTTTTACGGTTCGTCGTCATTTATATTCATCTTTGTGCATAAGTATTTAGATAATTCGCGTAAATGTTTACGATAGCGTTAGCGCGTTATTTTATCAATTGATTATTGACGTTTGGAGTGAAACGTTCGGGTTACGAGAACGTGGTTGAACCATTTCGTTGACCACTGTTCTCTGGTTTCGTAAAGCGTTCGGCCGTGAACAACTCCATCCCTCCAGAGGAAAACTTCTCGGAAAACGTGAGTATCGAGGTCGATCCTCGTAGATCGTCCTTTCCGTGGAGGGAGAACTCGTCCAAGCAGGATGCCGAGGTTAGGCGATGCCACCGAGTTACGGACGCACGGAAACGAGGGGGTGCCTCGTGCTCGTTAGGGCGGATAAACCCCAGGATCTTTGACTCCGGTGGAAAGGGATCCCCGTAGATCCTGGGCCGACATTCTTGTCCATGTGTGAAATGTTTGTAGTTCCGAGAGGATCCCAACTATTCGAAGAGTCTCCAAGTCCCACGCTTCTACGATCGCGGTAAAAACGTAGATTGACTCAAGGGTCGACGAGTTAGCCCGGAAGTGCGTCTAATTAATTCTTCGGGTTCGTTATAAATAGAGGCGAGAGCGGTCGACGTTTCGCTTGGAATGATCGAGGACAATTTTGTCATCGCGCGGGTACGTGCATCGCAAAACGCGTCGAAGTAATAATCGCTTCGCGTGCAATTGCAATCTAGATAGTTTGCCGTACCGTGCATCGGTGCAAACAAAGCATCGATGCACGTAAGTAAAAGGAAAAAGAGCTCGATACGAATATCGGTTCCCTTGTACGGGTTTCCAATTTGCCGAGTTGCAACAAGGCTATCACGCGCTCGGTACACCGGAGCTTACCCCACGTGCCATGCTTAACTCTCTGCTCGATTTAGAGCCTTACCGAGTAATCCGTTTCCTCGTTGAAGTCCCAAAGCTGTAAAATAACGTATCGGAGAAACGTCGAAGATCCCGCGCCGAAACGCGCTCCCTCCGATCTCCATCGGTCCAAGTAATCCACGAATCGAATCGACGGCTCGCGGTGGAATCGCCGCGCCGTCAAAAAAGTAGAAACCGGGATATATGTATCGCGCGCGAAATTACTCGAATCCCCGATCCCGGACCCGCGCAATGTACGGAAGCGATACCGCGCACCGAGGTGCGAACTTTTTCGCAATCGGCCGCGCTCGATCGGCGTTTATTTAACGCTTTGGCGTCATCAATCAGCGCCCGGCTAAGCGGCGTATCGATTCCGCGGGATTAATTTATTTCCGGCCACTCGGGGAGCGGGCTCGCGGCATTACCGCCGCTGCGGCAAATTTCCGTAATGGCGAGTCGCGAGGCGGAGGCGCAAGGTTAAACGCCTCTGTAAATGAAGAAGGCGCCCAGCCACTTGAGTAATGTCTCTGCGCTCGCCCGGTATAACGAGTATAAACACCGGCCCACTAATCAGTTTCCACGACGCGACGCCTCGGAGGGATCCGATGCCGCCCCGCGAAAACCTCCCTTTTCTTTCCCGCCCGGAAAAACTGACGCCTTTCGCCCGACCAAGTCGCTCTTTCTCTTGGACCGAGGAAGAGAGAGAACCCATTCGAGCTTTTTACCCAAGTTTGGATGTCCGGCCGCTCTGATTTTGATTCCTGGTCTTTCGAGAGTTCGACACCGGGAAATAAATATTTAATTTCAGATTTAACGACACGATAGTTTTTTCGCAAGCAAAAGTAGGCGATTTGTATTATTTATGGAGCAAACGCGACTTAGTTGCATTTTTAATTAATTGAGACATAAAATGTATTTGGCTAAGGTTTTTTATAGTTCGAAGGTGGTTTTTGGAGAGTTCGTTTCCTTGTCTTTCGAGAATTTCCTATAGGGAACCACTTTTTCTTGGTGATGAAGCTTCGGTTTATTGGGTTAATTGTTTTTGACACGATATTCTCTTACCTTTCCTCCTCTCGTTTCCATTTTCGATAGTATTTTCGCCGATCCGCGGCAGTTAACCTGGGGATTTTGAAAAATTGAGAACGCTGATTCCAATCTTTATTCCCAAAAAAGAAAGTTTCAGTATTTTGTGTATTTTTCCATTTTCATGTTATTCGGAGAGATGTTAGCTCTTAAAAAGATGGTCCTCGTAGGTCGTCGGATGATAAGTTTAGAAAGTATAAAATACATTTGAAACTTTGTGTCCCGAGAAACCATAGTAAATTTCAAATCGGTGCCAGCCATTTTGTCAAATTTACTAATTTTTTTTTGTTTATGCGACCAGGCACCGTTCCTCTCTAAGTGCATATTTATTTTTCTGCCCCACTCAGGTGAGCAATAATTCACGAATTTTTGGCTAGCGCTCTCTCAACTCACCACTTGTGAAAGACGTAGGTAATTCAAAAAGAAAATATCAATTTCGTTACGATGCTCCGTGCTATCTCAGAATAAGAACGAAAACATAATACTCTCATTTTCTATTTGCATTTATTTTCTTCTCACATCTTGTCGTGACCACAAAATCCCATTCGTCGTATATATAAATTGTTCAATGAAAGGTCTTTTCCCAAAATAATTAATCCACTTCTACAATAAGGTAGATATTAAAAATCTATTTAATCTCGCGCCACCTTTTGAAGAGCTACCCCCCCGCAAAGGAAATAACTCCACCAACTCGTAAACGGCACCATCTACTCCGTACACAAATGTCTCTCCAGCTTTAATCGCGTAACGAATTTCATTACAACCTGAGCCGGCTAGGTTGAAACTCGGTGGCGAGAAAATGAAATTAAACGAAGCTTCACGGTTCGCCGTGAAGTTTCGCGTTAAATGATGTACGAGCCCGTGCCGGTGATCGCCAGATTTGACCGGAGCGGAAATTCTTTCATCGCGGCCCGGCCGACGTCGCGCCGTCCCTTCCGGGCGGCACCCTCCGCTCGGCATTATTCTGTTTTAACGGAATTACTCCAAATTGTGGAGATATATCATGGTTATGCCATTGCGGCCGGCTATATTGCGCCGGGAAAGACCCGCGGCGGTGTGCCGCACGAAGCCGGGTCTGCGGCCGCAAGAGGCGCCGCAATTTGTACAGTGGCAAAGTAAACGCCGCGAAGACAGTTAAACGAAGGAGGGCCGCGGGCTTCGTAATGGCCCTCGGTTTTTTCTCATCTGCGGCTCTCCTCTCCTTTCCGCCGGCCGACGGCCTTTCGCCACTTTTTCGGAGGAATGGCCCCTCGTTTCCGCGACAAAAGTCGGATGACCGACGGGACGGCAACGCTCTACAAAATTAATGCGACGTCGATTGCGATCGATTTCGGGGCTTGCACCGAAAATGTATTTGCAAAGTTTCCGAGCCTTAGGGTTCCGGTTGAAATTTTAACCCTACTTATAACCTACATGTTGACGCAGGTCATGATCAAGAGAATTTGAAACTTTGAAAATGGACAATTGGAGCTATGAAAGGTAATTTGATATTAGAAAGTAAAAGTAAAACATATTTTTAGAAATAATAAAGAAAAATGTCCCTGCATTTGTTTTATTATATCGGGCAATTCGATGTATAGTTCGTTATAAATATTCATATGAATTCAGGTTGATGGACCGAGGTCAGATTTTCGAGAATCAAAGTTCTTACGTTTTAGTCCTAAAAGTAGGAGAAATGGAAATATATCTGCCACTTTTAAGGTCCGAAATGGGATTTCAATTGTATGGATGTATGCCCTGGTCCGATTCTTTAGACGTATCGAGGCTTAAAATTAGCAGGGTCAAATTTCTCCCAGGAAGGGTTCGGAGGTTTCGGGTTTTTCGAGGTCTTCGGTGTGGCCGAGCATTTCGCAGGTCGTCCAGGGTGGGTGGCTTTCGGATGGTTCTTGCACAGGACGAAGGCGGTCCCAGGGAGAGTATTTGTTGACGATGTATTTGAACGCCCTATGTAAACTTATTCTTGCGGAGGAAGGTTGTCTTCTGCAGCCAGGGATATGAGAAAATCGCCGGGAAATATGTCGGTAGGGATGCTCCTGCGAAATTGTTTCCGCAAGGGAATGCACTTCTGGGCTGGGCAGCCCACCACGGTGACTCCGACAGTTGCGTTACGGAGACGCAGGTTGCTCGAATTTTCCAGCGACGATTATAGCGGGATCGTGCTTCAAAATCTCGAGAGCTTAGGGATTTATGAAAATTATCGACAGTTTTTCACGTCGCGGCAAAGGGGACAAAGGGCTGGTCGGAAATTCGGGCAGCCTATGGCGGCCAATCAAAGCGTTCGATTACTTCCGCCGCTCGGTCGAGTTAACGTTTAATGTAATTCCATTGTATGTGATGGAATGAGGTAGAAACATGAACGATTAATTATGTACCCATTAGTGCTAACAAGGAACCTAGACGCAACGTTTCTCTCGTTTTCTCTCTGGGGGTAAATTTTGCCCGGGGTGAATTTTAGTGACGGATAGGTCACCTTTCTCGTCGTATCACACCTTTATATATTATGCGAATAGTGGATCTTCATTTCAGGATCTTTGCTCGTGCGCATAATCTCTCAAAGTTAAAATTTGTTAAAAAATATCTCTCTGAAATTTCACTCGAACATAATTCGTATTCTAATCGTACACTAATTTTACAACATTTTATTTACATATTTTATAAAAGTATGTTAGAAATTTATAACATGTGTATAAAAAGCAAAGTCCTGATTCACCTAATCGTTCCGGTCCAACCGCTACAATTAGAAACGTGAAATTTGGAAGGGGCATTGCTTTCTTAACGTGAACATTCACTAGGAAAGGATTTTTCGAAACTCTATCCTTAAAGGAGAAAAAGGGGGCTCTATTTTTTTGTAAGTCCTACATCTCGACAGCCGTGAAAGTTGGAGGAGTGAAAATGATTATACAAACTCTTCATTGCAAATAAACAAATACGTATGTTGGCGTTTGGTGAAATTTCACGCCCAAGGGGAGGAAAAGGGAATAAGGGGTGGATAATGTTGCGAACAAGCTGCTAGTATCGTTTAAATTTAATTCACTAGTTTCCCTGCAGGAGTTCACGAAATTATGATACGATGTCATACGATTTAAAATGTATTTGAAGCTTCTAATAACTATATTAATTCACTTTTAAGGCGTCAAATCTATAACTTTACTACGACCTTGCATACGAAAAGAGAACGAATTTCCGGAATACATTTAACATCGCGGCCCGATTCGTTGTTCAAGGCGCGATATCGGCCGAAGGGAGAACGGAAATTTCCGACAGTGCGTTGGAGTTTGCTCAAAAAACGTAAATCGGAGCTTCGCTATCGGCAGAAATCCAACAAGTGACTTTATTACGAAGATATGGGTTCCTTCCCGCGAGTTTCGTTCCGCCCGCGCCTCCGCGTTCCCGACTCCCGGCAGGAAGCCGAATCCGTGATAACGCGGAATCCATTTTCCCTGTGCTCCCCGAAACGTTTTCTCCAAAAGAGTAAGCCAAACCTGTCCCTTCCGGAGAAGCGGTCAGAGCTCGGCGGGATTTTATTTTTTCCTGGGAGGGAAGTCCCGCGAGGACTCGATCGAGCGGTCCCCACCTCCTGGGCGTAATCGAGAAGCGAGTCCGCCGGGGAACCGAATTCTCTCCTCGAGTGATTTTCCCGAAACGACGGAACGTAAACGCGAGCCCGGGGAGAGAGAAAAGGGATCTCTCTCTCCCGGAGAAAGAGGTTGCGGCGCATCCCCGGAGAGGTAGGACGCCGCGACGTCGGGCCGCGGTCGGGCCGTCCCGAGGACGTCGGGGGAGGGCGTAGGTGGATCGCTCTCCGGGACGAGAGGCAATAAGCCTGCCGTCAGGGACAATTCCGAGCCCAAGGCGATCCATTATAAACGGCGCGCCGGCGCGGCAAGTTAATATAAATACGGCAGCGGACGGGCCGGGCGTTTAGCAAATTAAAAGTTAACGGAGTATAAACGATTCCATCCCGAAATTAATTCATGCCCGAAGTTGCCTCGCCTCGGTCAATCCGGCCCTCGTCGCGGCCTCCTCCTCGAGCACCCCCTCGGAGCCCGTGCTCCTTCTTCCGGCTTTCGCCGCCCCTGCGCCTCCCGCCCCCTCCGGGCGCATACCACGCTCGTTACAAACTTAAATTGCTCTACATCGAGAAGTTAACTTGCTCATTCTTCCGGCGGGATGGTCCGCGGCCCACGGCGCGCCTTCCTTGCCCCTCCGCGTTTTCGCCACACCTCGTGGATACTTCGGCCCCGAGTTTAGACATTAGTGGCTCGCTCGTGTCTTTGCTCGCGGTTCCGACCTCCCTCCCTCGAGGAGCCGTCCTTCCGACCCCTTGTTGGCGCCCACCCCGCATCGCTCTTCCTCCGAAGCGCTGCGTTTCACTTTCTCGAGTTCGCCGATCCTCTCGGCTTCCCGGAGCCTGCCAAGCCGCGCGTTACAAAGTTTAGTCGGCGAGGCGCGTCCACCTTGAGCTCGCTTTTCAACTATCGAGCATCCCGGGCCCGCCGGGGGCGAGGGGACGGCCAAGGAAAATCCGGGAAAACTCCGACGGAGAAAGATCGCTCGATACTCCGGAGCTTCGGACCAGGGGTGACGGCCGAGCAGGATCCGGCAGGACACGCAGGAGGAGCTATTCCACTTTCGAGAACGCCACTCTTCATTCGCGAGAGCCCCCAAAGATTCGCACCGGAGGACCGACCCTTTCTCGGGATCCTGTTCGAGAGGAGGAGATGATAAGACTCCTCGATCTACCCAAGGAAAAACATTTGGGCGAATCGATGTCGTTTTTCTTGGTTCAACCCGTGAACGTAGGGTAAGTTAATCCCGAATACCCATTTACTCCTCTGATTTCTTCCGTTTTCTTTTGATGCGTTGTACTTGCGTTTTGGTTGCGCTTTGCGTTTATCGGTGATCTTCTTTTCCCGGATGGTCGGTGTCAAAGTAATCCGAGGTTGGACCAATCGTATCGAGGGTTCGAGTTCCCCTGGCGTCTCCTCTGGCATCCTCGTAAGTTCTCCAAGTCTTAGCGATTAGCATCGATCTGCAAGGGGCATTAGGGAAGCTTACTCCTAATTGGGAAGTCCTCGGTAGGCGAAAAGCTGGAATGGCGACTGCCACCTGATACTCTCGCAGATGCGAACGTGACCACGTCACCAAACTCCCTCGAAATCAGTTCTCATGAAATTTAACCTCACCTTATGCCGATGACGATTTGGATCACGCGAGTAATGCCAAAGCGGTTACGCGTAACGCATATCCGGTTGTACCACGAGTGACGATAGTCGATTCATCTAACTATACACTACTACCGTAAATAGCTCGTAAATCCTAATCAACTATAGTAGCCACAATTATTACCCGCGATTCGTTGGCCAAATTCTCAAACGTGCCTTTCATAGAATGTTAAATCCTGGGATCACCCTCAAGTAACATTTAATGTTATATTTTTCGACCCTCGTAATTTCCATTTTTATTTCATTCGATGCACATTTTTCTCACTTCATGGATACCTCGGGATGATTTTCGGTCAGCTTTTGCGAGATTTATTCTAACAAGGAAGGTACCTGAGGTGTCCCCCTCCGATTTTGATCATTTTTAAATATGTTATAGAGGACTAAAATCTAAGGGACTCGTGTTTTTTTTTATCGGCGGATAAACACTTTTAGGGGGTGAAATCAGGCTTCAAAGTTGGCCGTGCAAGGGGGTGAGTTGGCTGTTTCATATAGAAGCACTCGTCCTATTCTCATGAAACAACCGTCAAAATGTAGGGAATGAAGAATTATGAATCATGCATTTGGAATTTTTCGAAAAAATTCATTTTTAAGGGGTAAGCCATCCCTTTGAATATTTCTTTTACCCCTTACGCGAGCAGTAATTGTTCCATCCAAATGAAACTTTTTTTGTATTGTTCTGGTCTATAAGTTAACCAAGTTTCATATCGATAGAGCAATTACTGCTCGCGTAAGAGGTAAAAGAAATATTCAAAGGGGTGGCTCACCCCTTAAAAATGAATTTTTTCGAAAAATTCCAAATGCATGATTCATAATTCTTCATTCCCTACATTTTGACGGTTGTTTCATGAGAATCGAACGAGTGCTTCTATATGAAACAGCCAACTCACCCCCTTGCACGGCCAACTTTGGAGCCTGATTTCACCCCCTAAAAGTGTTTATCCGCCGATAAAAAAAAACACGAGTCCCTTAGATTTTAGTCCTCTATAACATATTTAAAAATCAACAAAATCGGAGGGGGACACCTCAGATACCTACCTTGTAAGAAGGAAACTGGGTGGAATGGGAATTGATAGCGAGGGAATGGACGGGTGGTAATTGTTGCTTTAAACCGGCTTTAGTGGATTTAGGATTAGGAAACTGGCAAAAGCTGGGAGCTATGAATCGTGGCTCGGCCTAATCGGGCGCAGCGCAGGACGGTCGCGTGCATCGAACGGCCCAACGGAGACCAAACGTCAAGAGCAAAGCTCGATCGTCGGCGCGGAATGGGGTGGGGAGGGAAATTTCGGAGCACACGGGGTTTCATATGTGCGTATTCGAGGGCACGCGTAGTCGTGCCCACGGTCCACGTGGCCAGCTCTGGGTAACGTGTCACCGACAGATATTACTGCCGGAGAGATCAACTCTTGGGCAAGTAAACAAACCTGTGGCACGGTACACGTGTGAACGCACGCGTGTTCATCCTATGTACTTACACCGTGTTTCGTACATGTATGCGTCTCGTTGATATGTATGTCAAACGGGAAGTTCGTCGTTAGATTCTCTGATCATGTCGCCAAAAGGAAAACGATTTGAACAAAAGGATTTTCTAGGATCTTACGTGCACGATACATTTTTTAAATGATGCATTTATTTTGAGGTTTAACCAGCATTTCGTGTTCATTTTGCGATGGTTAATACTTATAAAGAATAGTTGGAAATTATGGGTTAACGTTTGAAGTATTAAGGGGATGTGAAAGCGACGTCCAGGGGTCAGTTCGTGAAACTTCTTCGATCAGGGTGTATCGAATTAATGAAAACTTTACAACGTGAATGCGGAGGCCATAAGGAAGGAGTGACACCCATGAAATGTCATTTTTTACACCAAATTTAAACATGTTTATGATGGAATTTGAAAAGAATTGAAATTTCATGGCTGGTAATCAAAAGGTCGGAATACTTTTTTGTGTTTTAATTGAATTTGAATTCGGACTCCTTTCTGTAAGAATTTGTATAGAAATCCGATCCTGCAGCCATAATTAAATTCCTGTCTTGGGAAAAGGTAACGTTGACCTCATCCCTTACAGGAGCTGTAAGCACTGCAACTCACAAGTTCGTTGAATTCAATGAACTCGGCCTGTAAAGCTGTAAAGTTACCGCGCTCACAGCTCTTATACTTCTTAGGAAACAGAACTGTTCCATTAACGATTTAATTAATCCCAGACACGGCATACCCTAGCAATTTCTCACAAACCTTAGAAATATTAATCGTCTCCCCTTACTTTCCTTTTCAACCCGAAATTTTATGATCGGTTCTTTCGTCGCGACAATTTTTCCGCTAAATTTTATTCGACTACGTTGCACGGAAAAAAGGAATGATCGGAAGGTCCGTAATTGTGATATCTGCAATCATTTTGCATGTCAGTTTATTGGATAACCTTGACAGAAAGTTGCAGCAACCAGGGCAACATCGTATGTAGAGCGAATTAAGGATTACTTCACCGTTTAGTCAATGTAACTACAAGGTACGATTTGTTATAACATTATTCTTGTCATGACATATTTGCATAATTAATGTAGGATCAAATTTCAAGTGTCAGGATTAACATGAACGGTTGATTTATTAATAAAAAAATTAATATAAAGAAATTGAATACATTGAAGAGTACGTCTTAAAGATCTCAGAAAAAGGGACTTGATTTTCCCTCCGACTTCGCTCGAGTTCTCCTCAATCAGAACTAACTCCCATTCGATCATTCTCATCCAGCCTCACTCTAATTTCTTTCTCACTCAATTCATATTCCTCACTCTCTTATTCCCACCCTCATCGATACAAAATTCTCACTCACTGAGTCATACGGCCGCTCGCACTTCACGAACTCTCAACCACGCATAAACGGTATCACCTACCGAGCTGTCATTTAATCTAAATACTTCGCATTTCACCCCACAATCATACAAACATTACATTTCACTCAAACTTCTATTTAGTCTTATTCTTAATCTTTATTGCCTTATTGGCGACACAACTATTCGTATAGCTAAACGCTTTCATTTTTTTTTATTCTATTAACTTTATTGGACCGCACAGGGCACTGACACTACATTAATATTATCATTTCAAATGGTAATCGCTACTTGAACTTTTTAGCGTAGCTCCATGGGTATAGTAATCATCGATGAGGTTACTTTTACCATTCGATGTGATCCGTGTCGCTATTTGCGTGGTTCAAGCTGCGACAATATTTTAACCGAGTCGCTACGGTATTACAGGCGAATTATTGTTATATATGAGGTTCACTCGATATTACTCCACTATATTCGAGGCGAAACATTGATCCTACTTAGGCCTCAAATGGGTTTTGACATAACATAAAGAAGGGTAACTTCATACAATTGAGGTTTCACATTAGACTTTAACAGTAGCAGATATTTCCAATTCTGCTACTTGTAGGCTTAAAGGAGAACTTAATTCGTATTAAGAAGGACGTAGAATGTCGAAAGTGGTTACCTAAAGAGTAAAGATTAAGAGTAAAGAGCTTACACTTAAGGGGATGTGAAGGTAGCATCCGAAAGCTCAATCGTTCATAAAACTTTTCTACGAACTGGGTGTCTCAAATCGTTTCATACTTTAAAACGTGAATATGGAGACCCTAAGGTAGGTTCCGAGACTCGCGAAATTTCATTTTCTATAAACTATTTTTAAAATACCTATATACAAATTTGAAAAGAATTGAAATTTCATGAGTTTCAGGACCTTCCTTATAGTCTCCCTATTCACGTTTTAGGGTTTCAAACTTTCCGGTAAACCGAATTGGGAGAAAAGTTTTATAAACAAAACCTCTTCGACTGCACTTTCACATCACCTTAAAGTGTAAAGTCGGACCAAATGCGATCTTAAGTTTTGCAGGCTCGATATCGGGTTAAAATTTCGACTCGGGTCGCAATTCGGAATCCGGCGTATAGGTGTAGTTAGTACACCTTAGGTATACGAAAGAGTTTGGTGTATAGGGAATCGATAAACGGAGAGAGGCAAGAGGGCGATACTCCGACTTGGCAGGAGTCGGCCGGGGGTAGTTCCCCGGAAAATGGAAGAGGCGACGATAGCATCGGGGGTGGACCTTGATACCTATCGCCGGGAATTCCCTTGGAATCCACTGCATCTTTCTCGACTCGATTTAATTGTATAAGTTCCTCCCACCGCGGAAGACCGCTTTCCTCGGTAAATGAGCGCGATCGCTTTATCTTTTGCCGCGGAATTCGAACGCCTATACATCGCCGAGGGTGCACACTCTACAAACTAGGTTCGCACGCTTTCTCTCTCTCTCTCTCCCCCTGTTCGGCAAAATACCCGGTTTTGCCGTAATACCTCGCTCAAATTCGCCCCCCGACTGACGGAGACGAGCGGGTTTAATTAGATTTGTAATTCAATTAGCGAAGTATTACCGATTATTCGGTGCGTCATGTGGCTGACGCGAGGAAAGAGACGAAGGCAGCAGCGAATTGATTTCCCATTGCGATAACGGTGATTATAACGCAACGAACGATTCAGAATACCATTTGCGGTTAATAGGTAATTTACACATTTTTTTTTAATCGGCATATTTATTTTAAATCCAGCACGGCGAGTTTTACGAATTCTCGATTTAACGAACGGTCGCCGGGAAGCAATTAATTCCTAAAGGCGGGAATTACCTGCATGATTTTTTTGCCGTTCACTCGAGACAAGTGACATCTTTTGATTTCGGCACCTGGAGTCGCAGATACGTGGATATCAATTTACCGTGGTACTTGTTTTCTGAAGTAAAACAAAGAATCAAGGATTACATGAATCGTTTGCAAAAAGTTTTACTTCCCAGGTGCCAATTTCCATCGGCGGAAGTTTCGTTAGGGAATACAGCGAGTCGCAAGCGATAAAACCGAAGCGGTCAGTTTCTCACCTGGGATCGTTCTCGAAATATCATTTTCGCCGGCAAAGATGCGCGCGAGTCACGGCAATGGAGGCCGGGACGAGTTCCCCGGTAAGTGGTTTCCGCAAAGCGCGCGTCGACGGCGGCCATTTCCGGGGCAATAAGTCCTCGAAAACCGGCGTCGCCGCGGTGGGTATTTGCCAGAATTTGGATCTCGTCGGCGCCTCGTCCGGAGTCGCGACGCGTCCCCGGGGGCGAAAAAAGCGTGGCCGGGGCGTCTCGGCGCCGTCGGCAAAGTTACTTTTCAATAATCTCACGGAGAGCCGTTAAGAGGCCTCGTGCCGTCGAGAGGGGACCCGGGGGTGGACGGGCTCGCGGGGCGGTGAAGTATCGCGACCGTTTATTAATAAATTAAACGTAACGCGCTCGGGGGTGCGCACGACGCGAGAAATTCACGTCGGGCTCCCCGCCGACGCCGGCGGCGGCGCCGTCGTCGCGCAGTTGCGTCGCGTACCTCGACGTCGTTTAACAATTCGCGGCGCGTCCCGTTAACAACGTTACGACAACAAGCCGGAGTTGTAGAAACTTATAACGAGAAAATAATGAACCCGGTTCACCGAGTCTGCTTGGAATGCGAGTCGGAGTGCCGACCTCCACCCGGGCTCGCCCCGACCCTCTCGCGCCCCCTTGTGCCCCCCTCGCCCCCTCCCCTTCGCCGGCGGATCGCCGCTTCGGCGAACTTCGAGGACGCTCGGGGTATCTTCGGAGGTTTTCGGCCCCCTTCGGCAACCTCTCGACTCCCCGAAGCGGCACCCCACGGGCCGACCGACCACTTCGGCCATGCAAATTACTGTCCCGCGAGCTACTTCGCTCCCCGGCTGGAACCTCCACCACTTCCATCCCTGCTCGGCCGCGAAGAGCCCTCGCGAGGTTGAACGCCACCTTTGCCCTGCACCCTCTTCTCGCACCCCTGGCGGCCGAACGATTTAACGAATACTTTGGGCCCGACGTCGGATCCTCTCCGTTTTTCTTCCCGCTCTCGCCCCCTCGCGCCAAGGGCGACCCTGACACCCCCGAAAGCAAAGGAAGCGGGGCGGGTGCGAAGGAATCTTATCGGCGGACGCCTCCGGATTTCGTCGGGAAATGGGACGGGGTGGGGCGGCCGCCTTCCTTTCGCCCGTTTCTTTCCCCTTGGCGGAAGTCTCATTGAAATCGTCGAGTAATCGGCGGGGTATCTCGATCCAGGTTGAGGTCGATCCGAGGGGATGCTCGGGTCGGGAGGCTTACTTCCGCGTGGGAAGCAACGAACGCGCCCCTTCCCCGAAGGGGACTCGAAGGGAGACCGAGAGACACTTTTCAACTAATTTTCCACCTCGGCTTATGGAGAGGGGATCGTCGATCGTATTAACGTATTTAGGGGGATTTTACCGATTATAACGCACTCGATGGCGCCTATTCGTTTCTTTCGTCCTTTGATATAGACCACAGGGAAAAAAATGTTTAGATGTAGTTGCTAAAAATATTACTATTTCCTGCAGTGACTTACGACATTAATGACATTTTCTTAGTTACCGTGAATAAAGTAATACGATTTGATCGTTATCCTGAGAGATAAATTTGGTAAAATCAACTTGTTTTCTGAATAAAATATGTAGGAACGGTTAGTATGTCTTACTTTTTGGAAGCAATGAAATGAATAATTTCATTTTTACTCTAGTTTTTTAGTATCGGTGACAATAATGTGGGATCATGGACGTTTTTGGTGGAGTAACTAGCTTCATGTAGAGTGGAAGTGTCGGCATTCATCACAATGAAGGAAAAGAGTATTACGACTTAAATGTAAAAAACGGTAACTGATTTTATACAAACGAACTATCGGCTTCACTTGCAAGAAGCCTCACCATTTATCAGTCCTATCGAAGCTAACTTGAAAAAAGACCAGTAACGGTCGGTAAAAGCTGGAAGTTGATAAAACCAAGTTGCAACAGTAAAGTAACTAGGTTGAACTGAGTAAAAATTTAATTTCACGACCCTGGTATAAAAAGTTGTTGAAACATAATCTTTATGGTAAAATAACCATGGCAACTGATGCTATAATTTATGAGTTATCTTTTATACGGCTTCTATTACTAAATCATTTTCTTAGGTTAATATCGCAAATAGTTCTAAGAGCTGTAAATTATAGTTTCATCTACTATTATCGACTGACGTGAGTTGTTTTAGTAGCTACAGTTAAATGTTTTTTTTCAGTGCATCGTTCAGTTTTGATTATTTTCGTGCGTAGACGGCAAAGAACCTTGAATATTTTCTAGCGCTTTATCGGAAATATCTACGTTTGCAGGATGGTTTGTAAAGGATTCCTGATCAGGGTTCTCGGATTTCTTGATATTCGCGGAAATTCCGAAAACTTTGGGAAGCTCGAGAGAGTCTCGGGACCTCGAGATTGGATTCCGGCTGCCCATTAAAATACTGACAGCGTTCCGTGATTAACCTCGAAGATCGCTTAGTTTCGAAGAGAATTAAACGAAAAGAGAACTTGGTTATGAAATGTACAGTACTAAAGTCAACAGTATTAGCCCCCAATCGATGCTCAAAGAATTAAGTTTTATTCTTACGGTGACTCCCCAGGCACCGCGGAATATCCGCAAATTAATCGTACATAAATGTTTATTGAACGTACATAAGATATATATAGATATCCATGAACTCTATTTTAGATACACTCAAAGGCTAGATGTCCGGATATGGTACGTAATATATATCGTAGATATTTACAGTAGATGCTCTCTAGCTATTCATATGTATTTGTAAAAAATAATGACATTCATAACACCTTTTGAGAACTTGTTCAGTACAGATATGCAGACAAATTCCTTGCTGTATTTGCTATAGAAAAATTTTTTTGCAATTGTCGGGATATGAGCCCAGGACTCACGAGTAGGAAGCAGAAACGTTAACAATGATTCTACCAAAGCTTATGAAGGAATAAATATTTTTCGCACTTATGAAGACCTCTCCGGCACTTCTCGATCGGTGCGAAAGATACTTATTGCATTTTGCAAACTTATTCTTGAAAAAAAAACTCGTAAGTGATTGTGAAATTAAGTCAATAAAATAATTGTAACAGTATGTTATAAAATCATCTTTTTATTTAATAGTGTATAATAAATGTATACCGATTCACTTTTAAGATACTAAACTCATAATTTCAGTACAACCTTATATACTAAAAGTGCATGAATTTTATGAATAATATTTAAAGATATTTAATTTAAATGTGCCGAATTTTTTAGTGAAACTACATTTTTATAAGTCAATGAAAGCTGAATATAAACTATCAATTTAACATTTTCGTTAATAGTTTAGATTTCTATACAGGTTATCTAGACTTCTGTGATATATGTACTGAAAATATAGGCGTGAAAAAGATTTACATATATCTTTATGGGATATTTTTATTATGCATAGCATAGAAAATGCAAGTTTTTTATACTTATATATTAATTTGTACGTCCACTATAAGTATATTATACTTCATACAGTGCCTGGTGGTAATACATCATAATTTACACAGTGGTAAAAAATTATGATGCGTGGTCACCAGCTAGAGAGAAAGTAAATAAAAAATCAGAGTATGGACGAAATTAACAGTTTTATCAAGTTGGAATTTAGATATAAACATTAAGTATGTGTGAAAAGTGATAGATTACATGAGGTGTCTCTTTATTTTTCTAAACGTATTTTCAACGATGTCGATTAACCTTTGGTAGATGTACACTAGAGCTATTATATATTTTGCATACGTCAAGAAATAAGTAGATATTTGTAGATCAATAATGGATATATAATTTTCATTTACAGTAGACATAGATATTTCTATATATCCTTTAGATATTTTTTTAGGTGGATGATAGACGATATACGTTTGGTATACCTGTAGACCTAAATTAGACGATTATTTTACGAATATTCCACTTCATGGGTAGCCTTGGATATTGATTAATCCCCACCATACTTCGCCCTAATTCGTTGATCGTTAATTGTATCTCCGTTCTCGTTTCCCACCCTTTTCCGCCTTTAAAGAAATTTTACAGTTGGAAATTTCCTTAACAGTGCCATCGTTTACAGCACCAAATCAATGTCAGTCGGTTTTAAAAGGACGTCGTTTGTCTCGATTTCCGAGCGAGCAGCCCCTCGCGGGCATATATTACATAACGCGCATTTAAAACGAAGATTGCTTCCGCGGGTTTCGCGAAGCTCTCGAGAAGTAATCGCGGTTCACCCTCGACGGCGCCGCGACGTCCAGGAGCGTCTCTCGGGCTGCGCGGTCCGGGTCGACTTCGGCTTCCCCGAGCTCTCGACCCTGGCGGAGGCAGAGCAAAAAATCACTGCGGACGGGGCGAGTATTTGTATTGGGACGGCGAATCGAGCCCGGAATTTCTCTAGGAATCTGCCCCCGACAAGCGAAGACAGAGGAGACCGATGCGCCGCCCCTGGCCCCCCGGCCACCCTCCCGGGGCTTCTTTTCCGAGGCGAACTCCTTCTCTCTCCCTCTCTCTTTCCGGGCCTGTCTCGCCTACCGTCGCGTTTTCCACTATACGGATGCCAGAGCCCGACGTAGGTGTTCGTATTCGGAATGGATTACGGAATCAGATGGGATGGCAGGCCGAAGCCCTCCTCTCTATCCCACGCGACGCAACGCGACACCTCATCATTCCGCCACGTTCACCGGAGAATCCTTCGACAACGTCGGCCCCGCCGAACCCGAAGGCGCCCCGCCCGGGAGAACGGGAGGTTTCGAGAAGGCATCCAGGATTGCCAATATCACACGCCTGTAACGTGCCGCTAATGCGAACGACGAGGTCGACGCCGACCTTCGACCCCGCCAAGACTTTCCGACGACCGGCTCTGGCCGAGTCGATAATTGCCTCCGAGCTAAAATACTCCTCTCGGTCAGAGATGACTCGGATCGTCTGGTCCGTTCCGTCGACGAGTCTCGGGATGCGTTTCGGATTTCGGCGGTGGAATCGCCGATTTCTCCGCGGAAGACGAGATCGACGTCGACCCCGAGGTGCCGTCCGTTCATGGCTTGGTACTGTCCGATTTGATAATTAATCGTTTAACTCCTCCGATCCCGCGGCTGACTATAGTTATTCGTCATCGTACACTCGTTGTTTAAGCTGTTACGAAAGAGTTTTTCTACATACAAGAAGACAAGATTTTTGTAGACCTTTTCTTCAAACTTGGTGCACCGATCGTTTGAAACTTCGGTACTTGATTATGGTGGTCCTAAGGAAGAACGCGATGCTCATGAAATTTCATTAAAACATTTTTTTGTTGTTTATCTCAAACTGGAACCAGACATTTTTTTTTTTTTCTAAATCTAATTTCATGAGCGTCCATCTCTAGGGACTCCGGAATCGCGCGAAGAAGTTTCAAATGATTCGGTGCACCCAGTTTGGAGAAAAGTTATGTTAATATCTTGACGTTTTCATTATTATAAAGTGGCCCTTTCGTAACACCTTAAGGTGAACATTTTGCTCGCACGAACAGCGGGCGCGTACAATAGTTTGAGCGGATAAATTTTCTTTTTCTCGAAAATTTCTATTCGTGTGCGCGCTCTGTTTGTGCGCATAAAAATGTTCACTTTAGACCTTTACGGGGGACCATAGTCACCCATTGTCGCAAGTTCGTCGTACCTCAAGGGTGACTATAGTCACCCGCTAAAATTTTGCTGATTCAGAACTCCAGTGGGAGTTTTTGATTTTGTTCCTTTTTTACGTTTTCACCTTTTATCTGTAGCTTCGAATTCGAAATTTGAGTATATCCACATAACGGAAGCATAGTTGCGACAGGCATAACTGCATCGAAAGGGTTAATATACATTTATTTTGAATTTTAGATAAAAAAATTATCAAATTTTCTTCAATGAAGTGGTTAATCGAAGGCAAAAATACCTGTTAAGGATACTTGGATCGGTTTGGGGTCTTCGATGATTTTCTTTACCGATGAACTGCGACTCTCCGGATGTCAAGGCATATTTAGCTTTCGGAAACCAGGGTTCTCTGCACCTGATATCGCACGAGATGAGGTTGTCTTCGACGTTCATTAGTAGGTAATGTCTTTCCAAGGCTCGGCATTGAAATATGGTATGTACGGTTCAAGCGAAAACGCTCATTAAGGGTATGGGTAGATTCGAGCCTCTTAATTCATTTCCTCCATTCGTGAACTGCTTTTTCTTCAACGAGGGAAATTTATCGTGCCTTATTTCCTCACCTTATCGTTCTCCATGAAGGAAGAGGCGGATTGTCATGAACTTCACTGACATGAGAAATACTCGCGTTAAATTTCTGTCAACACTAGAACTACCAAGACCAATCAAAATGGCTGGCTTTAAATGGCCCATCCTATAAAAAAAAAAAATTTGCCGGTAGTTCTAGTGTTAAAAACCATTCAGTACCTTATCGGAGGCATCCGTGAGTTCATCCACCGCCAAGAATGCGCTCTGGAGATTTCGGGAAGGCATTCGGGATTGCCAATATCACACGTCCGTAACACGCGGCTAATGCGAACGACGCGATCGTCGGGCGACGTCGACGTCCGTGGCGTTGACCGACGTATCTCCGAGGATGCTCGTCGGGGCGGTTCGATAATTATTTCGGACACCGAAATGGATGCGAGGAAGTTCCTTGTTGAAAGTGAAGATTTATTCGTCGCATTTACTACTCTAGGAATTGTTTGAAATTTTCCCACGCGAGGACGGAGGTACCAAGCAAGGTTCAGATAGCCACGAAATTTGATTTCTTTACAATTTTCCTTATAGACATTTTTATAACTTGTATAATCAAACGAGTGTTAGGCCCGTTCGTTGTGATTTCATATTTACGTGGACAAATTTTAAACAATTCGGTGCACTTTGTTTAAAGAGAAGTTTCACAAACGAGACTTAGACGCCAGTTTCATATCACCTTATACCAGGAGTTGCTCGTTTCGAGCAATTTTATTTTTTCTATAATTGAGTCGAAATAATGATAGGACGCGCGATAGATCTCGAAACCGAGAGTTTCTAAGTTCAACATTTCAGACAGAAAAATCAATTCGATTTGGTGTTATGAGATGCAAACGAACAAATGAACAAGTGCAGATCCTGCATTTGTAAATCATGCGCGCGCACGAGTAAGGGTGGATATGAAAATATTTGTCTGACATGTTTTGTTGGGTGGTATCAATAGGTACGTACGGTTAGTTGGAAAATCGGGAAATTTGGAGAAAACAAGCAAGTTTGCTAATGTAACGTGTTTGTTACGTGTCCTGCTGGTGCGAATGCGACGCTTTCCGTTGATACGAGTCGGTGAGATTCACGGTTGGATCATCTTTTTGGGAATTAAGTAATAACTTTGAATTCGAAAATATTATTAGGAAGTACGTCGATTAGTAAATAAGTTTTTCTTCTCATCGTCATCTCATCTCACCTCGACGTCAAACACTGAGATCATATATAATTATTAACGTTTCGATATCGTTTTCTTTAGATCTTACTTGCAGGCCATTAGTATCGTTACGTTGCAGAATTGTATGACTTTTGAGATACTATTAATATTGTTTTATTTGGTTAGTTATATACGTAAATTGCAATCCTGCGAAATAATGCATTTTCTCCATGATCAGCAAATCATACGCTGAGAAAAAAGTAGTCGTGAAATAGGCGCAGTCCCTACATGGGCTCTGATATACAACTATCGAAAGAGAGAAGACAATCGTCGAAAGAAATAATACAATTTGTAAAATTATTCTTTCTTTACGTAGCTGTATGTCATAACACTTGCAGGGAGTGGCGCTTATTTTACAATTGCAGGGGCAACGTATTCCAATATGTTTTCCTTCGTTATGGTCGCGTTCTTAAGGTGAAGTGAAACCCCCTTCAGATCAGTCGATTCGAATACAACACTTTTTTTCAAGGGTATTGGACCAAACTGTCCGAAACTTTGACACATCACTCCTGATCATCTAAGAATTGTCCTGACACATTCAAAATTTGGATTTTTCGAACAAATTTTTTAACTTAGCCCAGACCAAAACCAAAATGGCGTCGAGCTCTCATATTTCGATCGATATACAATTATCGAAGGCTCTGATATAAGAAACGAAAGGGTCGGGACAATTTTAGGACAATTTAGAACACTCTGGTAATCGATAAACTCGCATTTGAACGGGATAAAGGCAAAAAAAGTGTTGTATGCGCTTCTATACTAAAATGATGGGAATACGAGGTCTCGGGGTAAACATTTAATTGACTTGGAAATCACAGATGGCGCAGGGGGTCCCTCTGCAGTTAATTAGGGTCTCAGAAAGCACGAATCCAGAGGATTTCTGGAGTTTTACTTCGATTTCTTGATATTTATTGTATTAAAACGACAGGTGGAGTATGCTATTTGATACAATATTCAATATAAAAACGAACGTCGACAACATAGGCATTTAGAAAAATCTTCTTCATCGACGTCGATCAAGTTCCTCGACGTGTTTCACTTCACCTTAAGACAGATTCGCCCATAACTCTTTTCATCAGCAAACCGCGTCGAATTCCGCCGTCTCTACGCGTTCCGATTACCGGCAAATGTTATCGCACGTACGTCGGGGGAATAAAAACGCCGCCAGTAAATAATCGGGGGAAACGCCTCGGCTTCGATTTCCCCCGTAATTCGGGGGAATAAATCGGGAAGTACTCTCGGACGGTCCTATATCGACATTCCGCGATCCGCGTCGAGTTCCTCCGGGCGTTCCCTCTCGCCGGAGAATTCCGCAAGTGGCGCGTATAACCGAATCTAAATGTTTCGAGTATTTCTCTTTCAATCTCCGGAAGAAGAGAGCTACCGGGTTCCCGGATAATCCGGGAACGGTCCCGGTCGCCTTCGGGACCCGCTCTTGGCCGGAGGTCGCAGTCGACCGTGAACTTTACCTTCCGAAACTTGTAATCCAACGAGAGAACGGCCGGGGTGGTTTCGGCCCCCGGGGCCGAGGGGCCGTCGGATTTTTATGTAAACGTTAAATAATAAAATTAGCGCCCCCGTTAATACCTCGACGCACCGGCGGTTAACTTAATTTTATGATTTTCGTTATTGGCCTCGCCACTATAAAGCTATCCCCGCACATCTGTTGCCCTCCGCATCGATTTTAATACCGTTTCGCAATCGCCCCCTGCTCGGCACGCCGGCTCTCCTCTGCGTTTCCGCCGGCGATCTCGAATGATTACCTGCTTGGTTACGTGTGCCAAATTTAGTTAGACTCGGTAAGAAGTGCTCAACCAAAAATATGTGGCTCTTCCACGCACATAGTGGCATGCCCGATGTTTTTTTTGTTTTTTTTTATACGACTTAGGGAGGTAACGGACCTCGGATAGTGAATCACGGAATTGGACCGATAATCTGGAAGCGTAATGACGTAACATCGAAAGCTGTTCAAAATGGATATCCGGGTTACTTGCGTGTTCTTATTTTACTTATATTCTTAATTTTATCTTCGTCATGAGGGCATCCACAAGCACGAAGAACAAACGTTAAGAGTTTTTAAAAAATGGGTATTTATATCGTTTACATTCTACAGTCCGTGTTAATGCAATTCTTGTAGGAAGACCTCCGACATTACGCTTCGATACAATTTCCACCTGTATAACAAATGATATAGTTTCCACATGCATCGATCGCACTCTACGAGCAGTCTCCACGATTAATTTCTATGAAGGTTCGATTCACCCGTGACTACTGAGATCGTTCGACCAGGATGCAGTCGATTCGAATTATTAAAAGCAATCTAATCCGAACTCTTAACAGGAATGCCCTGCGACCCGTTTGTAAGCTTCTTCAGGCAAGTGTTGGTGTACGTATGTGTTGTATAAAGCGCTAAGTACGAAGGCAACGCTTAATGCCGAAGTTAGTTCCTTGTCTCCGTTCATCCCCTTCATTCTTGTTCGGATCACCGATTTCCCTCGTTTTCCGGAGCACGGCACCTACTTTACCGACGCTTCCTCTCTTGGCCTCCCCTTCCCTTGCTCTTATACCTCGTCCCCGCCTCGATCACTTTTCATTCGGTCGACGCTTAGCCGGCTCTTCTCCTTCCATCGAGTCTCGACGCCTTCCGCCGCTTCCACTGTTCGATTCGTTGGCACTCTCGTTCGGCGCCATGCATGCAACTTCGGTCTCTAATTCGACCGAAGAGAGACGCCGAAATGGCCATCGAGGAGATCGACTGCCGCGCTCGTTTGCCCGTCAATGCTTTCAATTTACCCTCCGCGCTCCTCTCGTCCCGTTTCCCCCGTCAACCGCTTCTCCGGTTCCAGAACAAAATTGCCACCGTTGTCCGTAGCTCCCTCCAGATTTCCAAACGGCGAAGAATAACTCGTCTCGCGAGTAGCACCTCGAAGGCGTATCAGGGATTGTACACACGATTCATTTGTTAATTTCATCAATTGATCTCTCGGATTCCTGTTCGATGCTATTAGCACACCTTTTCGATCGTCTCTGGTTTGGAAGACGTTTCATGCAGGCTTTTTATCATTTTTAAAGCAAAACGTATTTTCTCGCGGCAGATAGGGGTACGGTTTATAAGGATGCTTCAGCTCATTTGAGGAATTCCTTGTTCTTTAGGGATTTATAATACAGGATTTTAGTATCTTACAGATTGTGGTACGGTGGATGAGGTGTATTCAGTCGTTACATTCGGTTTTTACCGTGGGCTAATGTTTTGCTAAATAGTCTTGAGTTTTTTTCGAAGCATGCACCTGTTCATTCTTCCGTTAACCAGACACAAAGAAGCGTAAAAATAACGTATTTATAACTTTGTCGATACTTTTAGAATATCCACCATTTTGCTTTTTTTATGATCTGGGCATGAAGCACCTAGGTAATGTATTTAAGTTGCGAGAGTTAAGCAATTAATAGTGTACTGCTTTTCGAATAATAATTTAATAATGCGAGCTTCGTTTCTCGAGGATCATTTAACTTGGCCGTTTAGCAGCCAATACATATCTCGTCTGATGTTCCTCCGATTTCTTTTTAAATACCCACCAGTTAGCTTTTTCCGTGATCTGGGCATGAAGCACCTAGGTAACGTATTTAAGTTGCGAGAGTTAAGCAATTAATAGTGTACTGCTTTTCGAATAATAATTTAATAATGCGAGCTTCGTTTCTCGAGGACTATTTAACTTGGCCGTTTAGCAGCCAATACGTATCTCGTCGGATGTTCCTCCGATTTCTTTTTAAATACCCACCAGTTAGCTTTTTTTATAATCTGGGCATGAAGCACCTAGGTAATGTATTTAAGTTGCGATAGTTATGCAATTAATAGTGTACTGCTTTTCAAATAATAATTTAATAATGCGAGCTTCGTTTCTCGAGGACTATTTAACTTGGCTGTTTAGCAGCCAGTACGTATCTCATCGGATGTTCCTCCGATTTCTTTTTAAATACCCACCAGTTAGCTTTTTTTATGATCTGGACATGAAGCTCCTAGGTAATGTATTTAATTATTTTGCGATAGTTAAGGAATTAATAGGATACTACTTTTCGAATAATAATTTAATAACGCGGGCCTCGCTTCTCGAGGATCATTTAACTTGGCCGTTTAGCAGCCAATACGTATTTCGTCGGGCGTTCCTCCGGGTTCTTTCGGAACACCCACCACTTCGCTTTTTCGTGACCCGGGCATAAGAGGCGAAGAAAAAGTGTTCTCGCCTCGTAAGCTTCGAGGGTACTCAGCTACCCGGCCGAATGGGAGCTTACGAGCTCTTTCCAGATAGCGCAACGGTACATTCCCAAAGAAATAAGGCAAGCGGATAGATTTACCTCCGTGCACTCTGGAAATGAAGACGAACCTGAAGAATCCAACGATTACACGGTTCGTATGAAAAAAAAAAAAAGGAAGAAAATATTCAGTTACTCCGAACGAACCCGTGGGAATTTCGTGCGAATAAAATTGAGCATCGCGCTGAAAGTTAGCTCTCTGGTACGACCGTACAGGTAAAATGGTGGTGCGTTCATTGGAAACTTTTAACTTCATCAGTACTTCGTATCTGAGCGCGTAACGTGCTTAAAAGCTCTAATTGAACACATTTTTCCTTGCAGTAAACGCAATATAACGAATTTAGGGCACTTAACGCATTTCCCAGTTTACTTTTTAACCAACGATTACGCCATTATTCCATCGTCTTATCGGAGCTGTTCCGAAAAAGTT
The DNA here is from genome assembly GCF_000612105.2 of Orussus abietinus. Classification (NCBI taxonomy): domain Eukaryota; kingdom Metazoa; phylum Arthropoda; class Insecta; order Hymenoptera; family Orussidae; genus Orussus; species Orussus abietinus. Next base: position 175,156 of record NW_019394305.1, read on the forward strand.
CCCGACAAAGCGTAATTTTGCAATAATTATCCGCGTCATCGGTCGTAATTGTAAGAAAACCGAGCAGCATCGACTCATAACTCGTACTTTCCTCGGCGTATCGAAAGGAGGGAAATTCCACCTCAGCGAAATATATTTTTTTCCTCGGTATTTTTATCGCATGACGCGCGACGACAACCTCCCGAGACTATTCGATTTCAATAAATCGTTTTTCCAAATTTAGATTAATAATTAAAGTAAATCATTGGCTAAGCGGCAGGCATTAATTAAGGCGGGAGCTAAACCGGGAAAAACACGGTCCTCGTGAAAATTCCACTCTTCGGGAAAGGGCGAAAAGCCGGATGCGTCATATATTTCCAAATGGGCCATATTAAAAGGACAAGAGGGAGCCGAAATAAAGTGGTTCATCCCGGCAGCAGGGGTGGCGGTATCGGGAGGTAATTTCCCGAACATAGAGATTTAATTAAACCGAGAATCTACGAACGAGGCGTTTCCAGCGGGAATCCACGCAAACAGGGAGCGCCGGGGCAAACCTGGCGAGTGGAGAGTCGGAAAGAGGAGGAGGAGGGAAGGGAAAGACGGGCGCAAAATATGTAAAGGGATCCGAGTCCTCGGATAGGTGGTCGCGAAATAAGGGCCGGGACCTTCTCGCGGGTTATAAGACAAATCGCCGGGAGTAGCGTTATCTACCGGAAGCGATCCCCGGGCGGAATAACTGCGCGCTCAATTTCATCGTGCACACATCCTTCAGAAAGTTACTCCCATAAAAAACGTTCCCGCCCGTTCCCCTTGTTCCCGGGCCGAGCCACTCGCGGCTCCCTCGAGACTCCTCGGGACGAATGCGCGCACTTTGCCAGGGACTCGCTGATGTCCTGTCTCTCTCTCTCCGTCTTCCTCTTGGGGTCCTGCCTAATGGAAGAGCGCGGGAGGGAGAGAGAGAGACGCGAACCTACATCGGGGCGAGGATCCGCCGTGAGATTTACGGTGTCGCGCGATTCGCGAATATCAAATTGAAACGTGGAATTCCGGGAAAGCGGCGGCCCGGGGGCGGGACGGCGCCGGGGAAAAGCCGCCGAACTTCGGCAGTTGCCGTAACTCAGCGAGGCGACGGAGAGAACTCGAAAAAGGTAGTAACAACCAGACCCCGGAGGTACGAACGTGATTGGTTTTTGGACTCGAGGGATAGTTGACCTACCTATCTTAGTAGCTACCTCGCAGCTACCCGTCCCGGCAACTCCCGGGGGAGCTACCGCGATCATTACCTCGAGATACCGAGGGGACTCGGAATCGTTGCCTCGGAATCGGAAAATTCCCCGGCCGGAAAAGTAGACGACCGGTGACGAGGAGGCCGGGGGATCCTCCGCTCACCGAGAAATAGGATTGCGGTATTCCGATGAAAACGTCCTCGGGCGCACGTAAGGAGACTCTCGTGTCTTCTAAGTGGGCGAGGTGCACGCCCAAGTGCCCACCCGATCCCGAAACCGATGCCGCGGGGACTAAGGGCTCGTTCACGTGGACGTCGGTTCGCGCAGTGGGACCGCTCGCTGTATTGGTTTGTACGCGACGGAGCCGTGTCCGCGCAAACGAACGCTCCATGTGAACGAGGTTCAATGGGGTCCAAATTCAGTGGGCGGTGCGCCTAAACGTGCGTACGGACGTAAGAATTTTACGATCGTTCGCGGCTGTAAAATTTCTCCTTATCAAACGTTTCTATTGCACACAAAACTGCGCTCGAGTTGTGGGCGGTATCGTTCTAACTTCAGTCGTTTCGGCAGATGCGTCCACTCCTAGCATCGATCCACCCAAGAATCCTTTGATGTACCGACAAACGATGGTGTCGTGCGTGCTCGAAGCGGACGCATACGCATGAAACCCAGGTTCAGACGTGAGCATTCGTACGAGTCCGCTGTTCGTGTGCGCAAATGTGCTCACGTTTGGATCCACATATGTGCGAATATTGTGTGTGGACTATGCGTTCAAATTTGGTGCATTCGAATCAGTGCGTTGTGGTTTGTCGTCCTGGTGGGAAACTTGACGCACTCAAAGAGATCTTGATCACTGCCAAGCAGTGGTGCATAATATGGACAAGTAATTAGTGGTTCATGGGGCGTAGATCAATTCGGTTCAGTCGTCGAGCACTCGTGGGACAGATTGCACGCAATACGGGATAGGGCGAAGAAAAGTTTATTCGTTTTGTAGGAAAAAGTGAGATTGCCCCTGCTCGTGGAAGCCCTCGAGTAACGATGAAAAGAGTCGGAATAGAACCGAAGATGCATTTAAAAGTACTGTACATGAGATGGATGTTGACCTTGCGTTGTTGAAAAGGAAGTAGGGCGTTATATTTTAAAAGTGCGGAAATTATGAAATAGAAACGATCCGCGAATTATGTACCGTGCACAACGGGTATGGGGCTTGCTCGTCGCATCGATGAAATTGAATGATGTGTGAGCATCCTTAGGCGTGATTTAAGGGGATTCGTAGGTTATGAAATACGCTTCAGTCAAAGTGAATTTAAAGGCGAATGGTATGGTATAAGAAGTATTTCCTTGAGGGATTATTTTTTCTATTTGACGTTCTAGGGAGAATGAAAGATAAAAGAGTTTTAAATCGTTTTAAAATGGCCGACTTATAGAATCTGGACATTTTTTATTTTTGGTTTACAGGGTACATAATTGCAAGAAAATGGAAAGTCTAAAAGAAAAAGTTGAGGTGGTTTTAGAAACCATTGTCGGAAAATCGTACATATTTTTTAAGAACTTCGCGTTGGGTGTATGGTCAGTTTGGACTTATCGACGCGCCATGCATTTCCTATGAACTGCGTGAGACACACCCTTACGCTTATTATGTACTTGGTCCATTGAATTGGATTTCGGTTGTACGGGTGGCAGGACCGAGAAGGAATTACAAATGGGAGGAAGTGTTCGAAGAACTTTACCGGGCGCGGAAGGTATTTTTAATACTTCCGGTTCGGTAAGTAAGGGAAGTAAGCGAAGACACGGTGCAGGGGGATCGATCATTGATTGGATTCGCGCGATGTTGACGCGGTAGGGAATTGTCGCGGAACACCGTAGTCTCGGGGATGGGGACTCGGTCCACAGAGTGTTGCCCGCAGGGTTGTCTCTCGTCCTTGCTGCGGTGCCTTGTGGTGGATGAACTGCTGAATAAGGAGAGGGTTTCTCTGGCACAAGGGTACACGGATTGCTTGCTTGCCCGGTTGAGAGGAAAGTACTTAAAGGTCCTTTTAGCACCGTGTCCGAGAGCTTTGCAATTCGTCGGATCGCGATCCGGACGATCTGTCAACTGGGAGAATCCTCCCGACAAAAAGTAAGAGGGAAAGATAAGAAGGAAAGTAAGAAGTGGCTAAGATGTAACTTGCGAATGGAAAACGTACCAAAGCTATCCCAGTCGACTACGTCTGTGCTGTATGAATCTTGTGAATGCACGAGAGGATATGGGATCTAATACGAGGCTTTAAGAGAGGAGGGTGTTAACGAACGTGGTCTCATTTGAACCTCAAATGTATACTTATGCTCGTTTTTGTAGGATCGAGGTCCAAATGAGCGTCAAATCGAAATTCGGGTAAACCTCGGAAACCGCAAAGTGAAATAAGTAGACGATCGAGTCTCGTTTCCTCCTCGAAGTCCTCCGATTCACTCCTGATCCAATAAATAGAATTTCATGTAATTTATTACCATAAATTGTAATATTAAACGTTAGATATTTATGATTCTACTTTGTATACATGCAATATTGCAAAGAGGTTGTACATTTGTTCATTTTAAGCTACAGAACACACGTGCAGGAAAATCAAGACCGTGGGCTACCGGTTTTCATTTTTACCGTCTTTCTCCGGCGATTGAATCGAATGACCAGGTACGAAGGTAAAGAACCGCAGGAGGATTGGTTAGTTGACAAGAGAACCGAAAGCTCGTCTCGAAAGAAACGAGTGGGTAAACTTTCACGCAAATATTGCTAATATTTTTGGACATTTACTATACCGTACTGGGGGACTAACACCCTCAAAGAGTCAAAAGTTGGGAGATCGCTGTCACAGATTTTCCTTCATCTTTAGACCGTGATATCGGTTTGTGGTTCAGAAATTCCACATATTCTTCTTGTTAAGTTACTTAGGCGTAAGTTGTTCGAATGTCGGTACCGAAGACACCGCGTTCTTTCATCGAACTGGTCTAGAAATCGACAAAAATAATTCCCGAGAAACTAAAACCAAAGCATGTAACGTGTACCGAGGACGTTTCTTTCCGGTGAACTTATATCCGCTGAAAATGTCGGGTTTTCTCCGAAGAGCACGGAAACGGAAATGGCGGAAAAGTCGAAGGGAGGAGGGTAGTTTCTGGAGGGAGGGTCGCGGAGTATGCGAAGCGAGCCAGGAACACCTCTCGCGTGGAAATCGAACGGTACATATCCCACGGTTATCCAAAGTGTATAAACTTAGGATCGAATGAAGAAGTGGGGGCGGAGGAGGGTGCGGATGAATGGTACGGCACCCAAGACGGTTATAAGAAATCTTTTCGAGGAAAGCTGGGAGATTCGCCCTTTCCTGCTTTCTTCTCGACGGAGCCTGAAAGCACGCCGAAACTCTTGGAGGACTGCCTTTTCAGGAGAAATTTGCGCACTCCGCGATCGTACGTTAACGCGTTGACAGCTGGTACGACATAAGAAATAATGATATACAAAACCAGTAAACGCATCCATGATTTCGGACAATTAAATTATACCAAGGTAAACCTCTAAAATGAAAGATATACTCCAGAATGCGAAAATGTATTTATTCTTAATCGTATAAAATTAAACGATCAAACGACGGGGAGGCTGCTTAATTATCCGGCACTTAATTACTCAATATTAATATTGCGGATATTCAACGGAATGTCTGTCATCGATGCCCTGACGTTGCCTTCGGCCTTAATATAATTTCGTATAATTTTGTATTAACAATAAACCCCACAAGCCAGGTAATTCACCTATCAGAAATCTGTATAAGAACTGGAAGCCTTTCCTTATCCTCTTCTAAACTTTCAGAAATCCTCCTGCCCTGCCTGGAGTTTTGGTTCATGAGAAATTCTGACCCTCGCAGATGCGCAACCGTAACGTAATGGCGGCGACACGAAGAACCCCTTACCTAATTTCCGTGAGCTCTGCTTTGGGTCCGTGTAAAATATTTCCGCAACATGTAAAGATACATTAATTTTGCGTTCGTTAAGCACCCGAAGGTTCCTTTTCCATTGGGCGCTGGCCGGAAGATCGGTCGATCTCTTTGAGGGTAGCGTTCTCCACGAAGAAGTAGCGCATGCACGAAACCGGCCTCGCGGCGATAAATTAAGCGCGATCCTATCGCCTTCGGCCTGCAGGTGGATGCGAAAGATTTCGCGCGGGTTTTCGCGGAGATTTAATAGGTGAGAATCCCGCTCGTCGTTCCTTCACCACCCTAACGTGTGGTCGTTCCGTTGAACGTTCACTCGACCTGATTAACGCGCGACGTGTGCCCGAGTGCGTGAGAGCACGCTCTCGTCCAGAGGGCCCGACGTGGCGTCGCGTCACGTGGGTGGCGTTGCGTGGCGTCACGAGGCGCGGCGACGCATGTGTCCCTTGCAGAAAAACTCCATCTCGCTGAAAAAGACCTCGTGGAATGGCTGCCGACAATTAATCGGCGAAGTCCACTGATTAGAGAATCTTCTCTCGCGGAAACGGATGGACCCGGTTCTATGGAGTCCACAGAGGACGAAAAATGGCGAACGGAACTTTTTGTGCGAGGCCCTTCATTCAGTCGTTACATTTAACGTCAGCCCCTCTGTTACCGTCAGCTCTGCTTCGTCGGAACTGAATTTCAGGAATTCGTTAGATGATGCTGGAATTAGTGGAAGTTTAGAACAAACGCGGCGTTGTCATTCTCCTAGTGCGAAGGGAATCGTTGAGATGGATACCAGAGCTAATGGCTTTTAGAATGTTATACATTATTAATATGATTTGAAGTGGCTTTATGTGAGTAGGGTCGAATCAAAGGATGGAAAGGGTTTGGAACTTGGTTTAAATGGTGCAATAATTATTACGTAAAGTAATAATTAAAATATGCCGCGGAGGTTTAAGGACTAGGTGAAGGCTTGGTATTTACTCAGAGACACAATTGAATTTCGTAGGTTTTAGGTTATTTCGTTTACTTGATTTTGAATTTAGGTAATGATAATGGTCATGCACGAAATTATTCTTTTATTAAGGAAAGTTTTAAACTCTACTTATGTTTTTACTTCGTATCAGAATAGCTTGAAGGTATTAAATTCATGTCGGAACTTCGCGTCTTAATGGTTTTACTTTCTATCGTTAGACCTCATTGTTTCATTCTAAAAGGAAATAGGATGCTCTCACAGTTTACATTCATATACGTATTTGACTGCACTGATTTTGTTAAAATAATAATGGTTGAGCGAAATTATGATTTCCAAGGTGCCGATATATTTCCCGTGTTATTACAACCTCTATTTATTATATCTTTATCTTTAATGTTTCTATCTTGCTTCGTTCTTAACGATCTAGAGTTATTTTCTGAATATAAAACATTTTATACTAATTAAGCATTATTCTCGGAGAAAAATATTTATTAGTTCCGACATTGATCCTGCCGAGTGACGTTGATAGCAGACCCTTCGTCCACGTTACCTTGTCTCGAAACTTGGAAGTCATAATTAACTTGAACCTTCCACCCTCCGAGAAGTGACCAAGTTTCTACTGTCTCAAGCAGGGTTTTCTCAAACCCTACAGTAGATAAACAGAAACTTCTTAACTGTTACCCTCAAACATTCAGTTCCACGATTAATATTCGTTATTGTAAGTTGTACAGGAAAATTCAAGTCAGAAAACCATGGACATTGAAAATCGCAAAGGAAACGATTTTGATTTTGATTTTCATAAACGGACCCTCGAATTTAACCATGACAATAGTCGTGAGCGATTGATGCCTATACAGTTAATGAAATTGAATTAGATGTTCCACGATAGAACCGAGTACCCGCTTTATACGTTAATAGTTAATGGCGGAATGACGTCAGGAGGACGTTCATTGGCAAAGGTCGAAGCGTTGCTTCGAAACGAAAGACAAAGGCGGAGCTGACATTTGCCGCACCGATCACTTTAACATTTATTACAATGTTTACTACCCTATTGAACATAGTGGGTACCAGAACGTGCTTTCAGGTAACGTTCACTTCCCGGACATTGTTCTAGGCTTCTCCCTTAAAAATAATTCACAGGGATAATAAGAAATTTGACTTGCTTCAATAAATGCGAACACTTGCAAAGGGGTTAGCGAAATGTTTTTTTTTTTTACAGGAACGTTTTTCTTTTGTAGGCATGAAATACGATAACTTCACCGAAGCAATATAAACTCTATTCACTGTTGCAGTATTCTTTCCTAGCGATAACAAATCGTATATTGCTCGTTCGTTCGAGGAGGGTTCGATATTTCTTTGGTCGTTGCTTACAAACTCATGTGCTACTTTAGTAAACATTTTTTTCTCAAGCAAGCTCTTTTATGGTGCAGGGATTGGAGAGAGAGACACTCCGCGTAACAAAAGACAAACTAAGGTTTATTAAAAATAGGGTGAGTCTGTGATGTGGCTTTCGCCCTTCGTTATCGTCGTTGTCGTCGCCGTTGTTGTCGTTGTTGTCGTTGTTGTCGTCGTCGTCGGTTACAGACTACCGTCCCTTTTCGCTTTGGGACGGCTTTAGACCTCCGTGTCCTTTGCATTTCGAGACACGTGGATGGCACGTTTCCCGACGTAGCCTTCGAAGGAAATCTCCGGTTTCCTTCGAAGGATCTTTCTCTTTTATTACTTTATGGGTTCGCTAAGCGCATCCAGGCAGACCCCTTCAAACCTTTCTTTAAAACTACCCATACATAACTTAAGACTACTTTCCGTAACTGCAATGGTTACGTCTAATTGTAAGTTCGATGAGATTGCAACCGTTCTTGGTCCTGGTGCAATTCTTACAATTAGTGCAGGAGAAGCAAAACTTTATCGGCAATATCCTTTGCTATTAGTGCAAGTGTTTTTTTTTCCATCTACGCTCCCTCTACTCAAGGTGACATGAAAGGGTCATTTTATACATATAAAACGTCAAAATATTTATAAAACTTTTCTTCAAATTCAATGCACCGAATCGTTGGAAACTTCAGCATGTGATTATGAAGGCCCTAAGAAAGAACGTGGTGCTCGTGAAATTTCATTTTTAATACAAAATGTTTTCTTCATTCATCCCAGACTAGAACCAAGAACACATTTACTTTTTTTGTAATGAATTTTCACGAGCACCACGTTCTTCCATAGGGTCTTCATAATCACGTTGTGAAGTTTCAAATGACTCGGTGCACCCAGATTGGAGAAATGATTTATAAATATTTTTAAGTTTTATACATACAGAATGACCCTTTCATATCATCTTAAGTATGCTATCCGCGTCTCATTAGGAGCGGTCATTTATATGCCCGCTGGTTCTTCGGGGTTCTCCATCGTCTCGAATTCAGGTGCGGTCGAGGTCGGGTATCGAGCTACTCTTCCCCAAGGTAAACCTTAAATTCACCCCTTGTTTTAAGTGGAGACGGCTTGATCAAGCCGATCTTCGAGCTTACAAACCTCGAAGGTCCAAGGGGAGGAAAAAAATGATCGAGCATACGCGAGCCGCGGTAAACAGCCCCCAACGATGATCTTTTCTCCCTCTCCTTCGTGGCGAAGTCTCGAGACGAGACGGAGAGTTTCCTCTTCGGTCGAATGCACGGCGTGTGGCGAATCCCTCACTTGGCAGCCGATATCGAGCCCGACCCTCGAAGAGGGCCGCCCGACACACAAGGAGGTCCCGACCTCCTGCCCAAGTGGATCTGCCCGGGTGGGCTCGGCGAACGTGTCGCGTAACGGTTGGTACGAGAGAAATCAGTTAAAAAAAAAGAAAGGGACGGGGGTTAGCATCCGTACCAGTTCCGAACCTGTTCGGAACGGACGCGACCCGAATCGGGCGTCGTTGCGGCGAGTTCCGGGGGGCGGGGGTGGGCCCGGGCTACGTTTTCGAAATTGTCAAACGGTGGCGGCGACCCTCGGGCTTGTCACGCGACACATAAATTTTACCGGCCATCGTAATTGCACCCTACGAATTCCGAAATTGCGGGAAAACTGCTCCTCGTTTCCGCGAAAACTCATTCGCTCCTCCCCGCCCCCTCTTTTTCATCCCATCCGCGTCCCCGCCGAGCGTCACATTAAACCCACACATCCGCGGCCTCGAAGGGCCGCGGCTCGGTTTTCGGTTAGACTTATGGAAAAATCGATTTTCATAATTGGAATTTGCCAAATCTGAAAAATGCCCCGATAAACCTCGCGGTAGCTTCGCAATTAGCGGGGGGCTGTACTCACGTTGGGGGTGGGAAGAGATACTCGGGCTTTGTATCTTGAATCCTTGTACAGGGGAGACCGAGTTATCGGAATCGACGCGGAGGGTGCGCGTGCCGTGGGACCGTTTAGAGAATCCACCGCTATTTTAAAATCATCCCCCTCGAAAATACAACTTTGCTTCGATTTATAGAAACCGCAGGTAATACGGTAGAGGCGAAGATGCTCCAGCGTGAGGTATTCCGATTATACTTCGGAATGAATTCCAGTTCTGATTCTCCCAAATTGAAGTTCATGTCCGACGAACTCATCGATCCAAAATGTTGTCAAGCGCTGTGTTCATTCAAAAGGTCAAAATGTGCCCTTTTTGTGTCGAATGTGAGTCCCCTTTTTTTTTTCTTCTTCGTTCCAGCTTGTTCACCTATACGGCCGAAATGCCCGAACGGGTGAAGTTTCACGCACAGCCATGGCCAATCGGGGACAGGGAAATGGACCGATTCTCGTTTATCAATATTTCACGAAACGCCCATCCATATCCCGGCTCGGGACGGATGGAGCTTCTCCGCGATCGCTTGTCCGTTTCCGTGGAATTGATTGCGAAAAGAGCTGGGTGCATGCAGGGAATCTTCACGGTTAGCGGATCTTGAGGTGTGTGCGCTCCCAAATGTAATATCGAACGTCAAAATCAACTTTCCATGCATTACCTATTCTGCTGGCGGACAGCCCAGCGCGAGGAATCTGTAACTAGAGTAACTCATTCCGTCCAAGTATCGCTATCGATAACACCGCCCTGAGACAATGACTGTCGGTGAATTCTAATGTGGTCCTCGCTGTGATTTGAGAAGTTCTACTTTCCGTCATGGATAGCTGTCGGCAGCGACTGAGAATATTCCCTGCAAACGTCTATCGGTAATAACGTTTTCCTACATCTTATCACGGAAGTAGGGTTTTTTTTTATCTTATATCACGTGCACACCTTCAGCTGTTTGCTCCTCCCCCGGGGGAAAGGGGGGTACAAAAGTGTGACATTTGAGGTAAATAACAATTTTATATATATTTATATTTACATAATTTTTGTTTCTACTTTAAGTCCTTGGGGCAGTTACTCGTTCTCCAACATTGGAAAATTTACTTTACCACAGGAACGTTGGAGCGGGTTGTCGAGGTAATTATCGGGCTTCATTTTCAATTAATTCATTATTGCGACACCGCTTGCAGTTACTATTGTGCGCGGCTTGTTAATGCCTATATTGAGTGGACAATGTTTCATTGAAACGTAGTTAATAATGATTTCTTTTTAAAGTCACGCTCCACATTTTCGTCTCAAAGTGCTGCAATTATACTCGGCCTGGCTCCAATCTGCGTAGCTTAAACAAAAGTTACATTGATCTTCGAAGAAGTTTGTTTTAAAAAATGTTGATATGAAATTTATTCCTCGAGTATGAGACGGTCGGCCATGCATCGAGTCAATAATTGAGAAATTTAACAGCGATAAGAAACGGTGCAGGTGATTTCCTACTTAGAAGCACGGTAAATCGAGAAAAGCAGACGGTCATAATCGAAAGGCATTAGCGACCTTTGATAAGGTATTAGTTACCTTGGATACAAATTTCTACAGGGCGTTTCGTAGCGGCTCAAAAGTTAAAACCTTCCGAGTTATCCTTCCATATCAGATAATCGATTTATTAGCGACAGACATCCCCTCGCGGAAGACGCGTTGTTCCCGGACCCGCTTTCCGGATCCATCGCAACCAACTCCCAAACAAGGTCACGTTGCCGGCAAGAAACCATTTATCCCGGCGTGGCATCTTCGAGCGAAGTCGAGAAACGCGAAAGTGCCCGACACCGCGGCCAGGATATCAGGGCAAAGTTTGTCACCGACTCGGAGGAGCCGAAGTTCCGCTTGGAATTCCGCGTTCCGCATCCCGAGACCCCTCCCGGTCGACCTAGAATCTCGCATCCAGCTGTTATTCAACGCACAATTGAAAATACAAGGAACGGGATCGTCGGGCAGGCCCGCGCGATGCATATTCATCCGGGCATTGTTCGGGAGCGCGGCCGTGATTGCTGAAATATTTTATTTCTCGCGGCGGGGCCGCGCGTCCAATATTCTTTGCACGTCCGGTCGTGTAATGAACTCGGCTCGCGAGGCTCCGTACCTCGCAATGAGGGTAAACGCGGAAACTGGGCCGGCACTCGAGGAAGACACCTAATCGTCCGGGCGAGTGGCCGCGCCGGCATCTGGCAGGGACTCCCGAGTCCTTCCACCCTCGTCGTCCTTGCCGAGCTTGCGTCGGGAATACTTCTGCCCATAACTAAAATGCATATATACATGAGGCCGGCGTTTATGCGCGGCCCGCAAAATGCGCCGGCGAGGGTGAAAAGCCTGCCGCGAGGTGGAGGGTGGCAACGGAAAGGGGTCGGAGGGGCAGAGGCCCGGGTCCTGCTCCGGGTTCGGGTCAGGGGTCGGGAGGGTCGGAGGCCGATGTGTCATGCGACGCGACGTATGTTTGGCCTGACGAACAAATTTCCATTAGCGCGCGGCTTAACTTCGCGGTAAAGGGTGAGAGACGCCGCTCGGCTCGGGGCCAATCGGCGCGACCCTGTTTTTCGAACGGACAACAAATAACCCCTTGCGCCGATCGAGCCTTCCCAATCGGGAGGGCTGTGCGCTGTCGCGATCCCTTTCAACTTTACCGCGACTCTCGGGGTTACGATCGTCACCCGGCTCGGGGGTGGACGGGGAAACAATTTGTATCGCGAGCCGCGGGTGACTCGTGGTTGGGCTTTTTCTCACCCAAGCGGGAGCTTCCGGACGGGAAATGGTGGGCTTCGATTCGTCCTCCGGATTCCCGACTCGAGCATTTTATTCCTACGCTTCTAGTCGCAGACCTAAATGGGTGTTCAGATAATACGAAGGAGAGTAGCTTCTGTACTAACGATATCTAGAAGTATGATTATAAATTTTCTTAAACCATATTTACATGTTGTATTTCATTGTTTCCTGTACCTGTCAAATGGGTTTTTTATCCCGCCGACAGGTACGAGTTCCCTTAAGCGCGGAAAAATACAGCTTCCATGCGTCAGCCTTCAGCGTTCAGAGACTTTCAGAAAAGTCACCCCTTTGTAAGTCGGTGAGTTCTTATTTGGGGGATGCGACGTCGATCGCGGCTTCGAGGACGCTTCCGGCTCTCTTTATATGTCTTGCGTTTTTGTAACGGATCGCGCCGTTCCCGTCTGGCGTTCTCCCCGAGCCGGGAACGGAATTGCGGAACGAGTGCTCCCGGTAAAATTGTTCCGCCCTGTTACCGTCGGTGGAAACGCGCATATCACATGCGTATGCAGAAACGATTTATCTCCGAGGTAGTCGTTATTTCAGCGCCCTCGCGTCAGGGCACAAAATTACATTAACATAAACACGCGGCGTCGTCGGCGTCGGGCGCATGCATCAAAAGTATAGGCGTCGTTCTATCTATCTATCCTGACCGATAGTGCGCCGCTTTATTTACGGCGCTATCAGCGTACCGACGACGCGACCGCTTTTACCGGCTGTCATCGGCCCTGGAGATACCGGCCAGCCCGAGAGATTACTTCGCTATTTATTCGGAATACCGCCCCGACATTTCATCCCCCGTCATCGACCACCTAACGCACGTCGCGTAATTCTTTTACGGAGATGGTGCGGCCGCGTTTGAAAAACTGAAAAATCCTCCACCACGGTGCGAAGGTTGACCTGCAATACTCGTATCAGGTACCTATACGTATTACCAATGTATAGGCGATTACAAAAATGGTGAAGACGGTTTGCACAATGCTATCCCTCTTCGAAATGGGATTGCACAGTCCTGTACTGTTTTTTTCTACCGTGCATAGTTTACCTGTAATAATTAATTAAATATGGCCAATCAGTTGCGTAGATTAATCGAACGCGACTGATATGCGTTCGGTTAATAGATATACCTGATTGGCTATTTTTAAATTAAATAATACAGGTAAACTGTGTTCCGTAGAAAAAAATAGTACCTACGGAACTTTTTGGATCCATTTTACTTCTACACCGCAGATAATACAACGCAGCTGATAGGCGTTCGGCTAATCGACGCACCTGATTGGCTATCTTGAAATTAATTATTATGGGTAAATAACGTCTACAATTTTTAATGGTTTTTATTAAACGCCTCTGATGCGGACTAATTGATAACGTAATGTGAATTTTTTTTCAAGTTCGTGGAAGGATTTGGTTATCTTTTAAAGTACTTTGTATGTTGGAGGAAAAGTGCTGTTTTTATAATTTTAGGAATTTGGTAGGGCTTGAGAGTGATTTATTCCAAATCAATGGGTCATTCGAAACGGTAAGATTCGGTCGGAGTCTCGTGACAGTCTAGAAATTAATAGGAAGAAGTTGCCGAAGGGAACATACATTCAATGGCGGAGTTACTATTTCTGAGTTGCGAAAGTTTCAAGACTCGATAGAGAATAGGGTACCATGTGAAAAGTTCTCCACCGAGGCACGGACAAATTGATCTGCATAGTATTGTCAAATGTACTTATCGAGATACCCGCGTAAGTGAATAGAAAGAAGTGAATAAGGCTTCCGAGACGTAAATTCTGCTATTGGATATATTACAGTTCACATAATTATGTAGGACACGGATTCGTTATCACGTCTCATGGCAGGAAATTAGCGAGTTTCGGTCTGTACCATTTAAATCATTTGAGCGTTAAATTAATTGGAATTCTAGGTCCAAATATTAAGAAACGAAATCTAACAGCATTGCATCGTCGAATTCTACATGTCACCTTACGGGGCACGCGGAAACTTTCAATGTTTTATTTATATGTTTCTAGTGAAAGTTTCGACGTAGTCCTGGATTACCATCAGGGATGCTGAGCCATTTCTCCGTGAACAATAACTACTATAAATCAAGGTCGAGAAATCGCCTGCAGATAGCCGCGTAAGTTAATGAAATTATCCAAAGTCACTCTTTCGCCATCGCGTCGATATTTATTTTAGTCAAGAGCGGGCGCAGTCGCGATAAATCTTGTGGTTTTTCTTTTGCGTTGGGGAGGAAATGTGTAACAGGGGAGGTTTTTGTCGCCCGGTTTATCGGCGCACGCGGCGGGATACATAGACGGATAAAGGGGTGTGGAGGAGGAGAAAGCTTATTCCGTCAGAGCGTGACAGGATGGTGTTTTGTATGTCCCGATAAAAGGTTCGTAATCACCATCCCCCTGTATCGGTAACAAATATCTCCCTAAGGTCGACCCCGAATCTGTACCGACGATTATTCCTACAATTTTACCGCGTATCCTTCATTTCTTCTCTCCTCTCTCCGCCGCATTTGCACGGGGTAATCGCTTTGATTCTATCAATCGTGAAGACCATTACAAGAACAGGAAAGCGAATTTTCCTGTTAACGTTGACTCTAAATCTGACAATTTAATGCGTTTAATTTTATCCGCCTAAAATTAACCAGATCGCGATACTACATTCATGTTACTTCATTGATCGCGTTGTGCCCTAGCCTTTATTTCCATTATTACGCTTCCCTGTTTTCCTGTGCAGGAAAAACAGGAAAGTTTTCCCCGTGCATATCTAATTACCCACTACAAGAGATCGCAGTCACGCTACTCGACGCCTCGACTCGGCTTTTATTACTTAATAAAATGGAGTATTTCTTTCCTCCGCGAGTGTAGGTACATTAAAATGTAATTCTCCATGTCTATTACCTACGAGCCCGTTACAATGCCTCAATAAAAACCTCAGTGGCAAGTAATTAAGCTTCCATTTCTGTTTTTACTTCGAGGCATACCTTCTCAAAAGTGCACAGTTTCCAAATTACCATCTTACGATGAGAAGTCATCGCGAAATCCATTAGAACTCTCGAAATCCATGCTCGGTAATTTTCATAATTTTTAATCAGCCACTCTGAAAAGTGTGCTCTATGTCTACTCACAAGGGAAGTCACGCTGGCCCGATATCGTCGCGTTATTCGATATCCGTCCCCCGATCGGAAAACGATCGTGGAAGGAGCCGCACGTAGGGGCGCGTGAAAGGGAAATCCAACTAGGTGCGTAGAGACATGGTTTATGCAACAAATATAAATTATGCCCTCACTGGGCCGCCGAAAATAATAACCGGCGCTCCGGTACCGCGGCTGCATTTTAACCGCACCCTACCGGGCCATTTGCATCTCATTTTCGCGGGTCATATTCACTTTCATTAACAAAGTGCGAGCGCGACCACCGTACCGGAGATCCATTCTCGTCCATTCTCGCGATTTCGCCCCGGCGCGCCCTCGCGCGGATCTCCCCGGGATCTCTCCGGGATCTCTCCGGGATCTAGGGCGAGAGGAACGCGGATCCACGAGACGTCAGGGATAACGAATCGCGCCGCGAAATTGCGAGGCGTCACATTCTTCGAGCTCTTGCGCGAAAGTCATTTCCGCGGCTTCACCGTGTCCTGGTCCCTCGCGACGCCTCCGAATACTTCCACTGCATATCTTTAGAGGCCGCCATCTTGTTTTTTTATTTTTTTTTTTCTACGAAGGACGTTCCTTCCCCTCCCTGAAAAATCAGTCTATGGCTTGAGAGAGATTATTGTCTTCCTTATTAATTGCAATTTAATCAGCGGTGGAGGTACACGCAGAAGAAGAAATTTAATCCATTGAACGAAATTGCTTGACTCATTTGGTGCTGTTGAAAAAAGTTTTGGTTGGCTGAATCCATTTAGTTGACTTGACCAAACTCATTGGCTTCGGTCAACTCAGCTGTTTTGTTAATTTTAAAAACTGTTTCGATCAATGGACCAGTATTTTTGTCAAGTGTATTGAATTACTGTGATTATTTGGGGGATCTGAAGCAATATTTGATTTGATCAACCAAAGGTTATTAACCAAAGAATTTTACCGTGGTGAATAAATATTTGCTTGTCCTTGTAATAGCCATAAAAACTGTATCGATTCAAGCTAATATTTTTCTGCGGGTAAAGGATATGAAGGGTGAAGGGTAAAGTAATGTTGGATTTGTCTTAAGAATGTATTTAGAAAGATAAATGATTCGTCATTTAATGACGGTTAGGTAATACTTCTGTACGAGTTTTTACATGGTTGAAGTTCGATTCCTCCGAATGTTTTTATTGCGTATATTTGATGTTTGCATTTTTTTAGAATGCTTCTTTCCGATTTAATTCGTTCGAAGTATTCGATTTTTACGGGTAAATAGTTCTTTTGTTAAGACTTATCGACGGTCTGTATCAACTTCAAAGGCAGGTTAAAATAGGAAATTAAGAATTATATAAATAGCGGTATTGTAATTATACTAAATTATAGATGCGCTTTGTACAGGAAGGGATTCATTTAGCAGGTTCTGAATAATCTGGGGTTATTCGGTTCCCATTGAACGTGATAATTAACTGAATTCAATTATGGTCGAACGTTAGCGTCGATTATTGCTTAGTCCTCCAAATATTCAATTTTGTAATCGGTTTAAAGAAGGTATAATACCTACCCTTTACCGCTAGATTTTACAAACGCAACTTAGTTGGTCTTTAAACGACCGAGGATTAATTATCTGATTTTAATTTAAAACGGACGTCGTTAAATTAAGTTTGAGTTCGGCTCGGGAGAGAAGTTTACTTGACGCAATGAAATTTTAAGGTAGGAGTGCAACTGGCTTTGACGGCCTTAATCCGTGTTTCTGTTTTACCCATCGTTTAGTCAGGAGATCACTCTAATAAATGCCTACCGTTCCTTATCGATCGACAGTCACTGGTTCAGGAGGGATGGGTACTTTTAATTGCCCCCAGATATTTTCATAAAGAGATACACTGAAAAAAAATTCCGAACGGAGGCAAAATAAATAAAAGTTCAACAAATTTCTCTCACCTTAGATACATTACCGTCGAAGCTCAATTCTTCGTAATTCTTAAATATTAATTGTAAATTAAATGCGATCAATAATAATGAATTTCGTTGTCATTTAAACCTCATGGTTATTCACCATACGTTGAGGTTTCCCTCCCGAGTTATCACCGAGGTATAGTTCGGCCTAAACACGGTTACAGAAATAAAGAAAAAAATCACCAATATTAAGTTCCATGTACTTCACCGACAAAGCTTGTACTCCTTATTTTTAAATATTAATTACAAAGTCAACGTAATCGCTAATAACGAATTTCGTTGCTGTTTAAACCTTACGGTGGTTATCCACAGGGCGTCGAGATTTCACCCCCCCCGTTTTTACCGAGTGATAACCCGCGTTAACACTTTGTGCGGAGAGATGCAGAGTAAACACGGTTCCCGGGAACTCGGTATTTCCGGCAAGACGTATGAGTTTTGCCCCTGGAATCTCGGACTCGCGAACGCGTATTCCCCGAAGGATATTCTTTCTATGAGGCGAAATCCTGGCAGCCTCCCGCTCCGTCTTCGGCGGATTCGGCGTGCTCTCGAAACGTGCTCGCATATTCACTTCGCTTCTCCGACTTTGCGAGGGATATCATTATTCTTCGGGTCGGTGAGGTTTTTTCTCTGCCTTTTTTTTTTCTGCGTCGATCGTTCCGACATTTGTCACTGTCTACGTTAAAATACGGCGCGCCCCCCTGCGCGATAAAGGCGCGGCGCTACGTCGAGAAATTATCTCCGGGAGAAGATTAAAAATACTGAGACCGCCTCGTGCATCAGAACGCCACGCGAGCAGGAACCCCGGAATCACGGGGGTGTCGTAAAAGTATGACCGCACTGGGGAATTAGTTCCAAGAATTTCGGGATATGTTTTACGGGGTGATAAATAGGGCGGCAAGCTGGTATGCTGCGCCGCCGCCCATTCGGTATATGCGGAATAATTCGGGTTAAATGTACGTCAAATTGAGTGCCGCGAAATATTGCGGTTTCCTTCTACATGGGGTGTGCTCTTGAACGGGGCTGGATATCTTATACAAGTTTGAGATATAATATGTGTAGGATCAAAATTCAAATGCCAGGATTAACATGAACGGTTGATTTATTAATAAAAATTAATATAAAGAAATTGAATACATTGTAGAGTACGTCTTGAAGATCTCAGAAAAAGGGACTTGATTTTCCCTCCGACTTCGCTCGAGCTCTCCTCAGTCAGAACTAACTCCTATTCGATCATTCTCATCCAGCCTCACTCTAATTTCTTTCTCACTCAATTCATATTCCTCGCTCTCTCATTCCCACCCTCATCGATACATTTCTTTGTGCGTCAACATTCTCACTCACTGAGTCATACGGCCGCTCGCACTTCACGAACTCTCAACCACGCATGAACGGTATCACCTATCGAGCTGTCATTTAATCTAAATACTTCTCATTTCACCCCACAATCGTACAAACATTACATTTCACTCTAACTTCTATTTAGTCTTATTCTTAATCTTTATTGCCTTATTGGCGACACAACTATTCGTATAGCTAAACGCTTTCATTTTTTTTATTCTATTAACTTTATTGGACCGCACAGGGCACTGACACTACATATGTGAAATTACTGTTCCCCTGTTGCCGGTTTCGCGAAAAAGGGCAGGTCTCGATGAACGAGGCTCACCTCGTTCTTATTTTTTACCCCCTCTGCTCGTCAAAAAGCTGCAACTTTTCAAATTCATAGTTATGCATATCCCGTGACCATATATGTTGTTTTATATAATTAAAGGAGACTGTAACCACGTCTCGGTAATTACAAGTGCTTTGTAAAGAAAAATTGAAACACTGTCCCTTTTTGTTATCCTCAACAGCATGTGGTAGTTTCCGATTTTGTATGATTTTTATATTTAGGGGTTGTGATGGCTTTCGGCGAGCTGGGTATTATAGGTGTTTCTTATACATTCTAGGCACTTTTTGTCCTAAAGTTTTAACATCTTTTAAGCCTCACAATTTTTATAAGGACTTGAAATGGAGAAAATTCATTTGCCTGCGTGTTACGTGCCACCAGATTTGTGAGAGTAAAATTCTCGAGTTGCGAAACATCTTTAGTCTGTTGGAAATTCAATGAGTTGGGTAGAATCACAGGCCGCGGGCAAATTAGTACTCGTTCTTGTGCATTTATTTACTTCTCGTGGTGTCTTGCACGTAAGTACTGTAGCTAATAATAGAGATGAAACAGGGCCTTTATGCTGTAATTATTAGGACTTCAAGTTTGTTCCTGAGTACTGTCTCTTAAACTTTTACGAGCCAGATTCCTTTTCACACATTAGCCAACTACAAGTTTTAATGTGCCCATGTATTGTAATTCTATTAACTTCGTTTAACGTCTCCCTAATTACCCTCATTTTGATATCAAGATAATTTCTTCTATTATCGATTAACTAGCTATTGATATTGTTAAAAAAAACCTTCAAATTTAATGCTCACTATCCAGAATTGTAAGAACTTTTTTACAGAGTTCCCAAATCCTTCGCACTCCAGTAAAGTACTGTGCCATCCTTTTTTAATAACCCATAAGATCCACGGCCCTTAAAATTAAGATGGGCACAGGAAGTAATGTTGGGTAATTAAATACTACGCCAATATATTTATTTCCTAATTATCCCCTTGCTCGTCAAAAAGTCGCACCATCCAAGACTACAATTCATGCAAATCAGAGACTAGCATATATGTTTTACGATGACGTAAAAAGGCAGTAATTTAATTTTGGTTTAAAAATACACGTAATTACTGAGATATGGTCATGGCCTTCTTTTATTACGCTATACAATATACAGGGTTTCTACATATGCACAAGAAATTATTAGTTATCCCACTTTGTTGACGAGTTATGCGTATAATTCAGAGTATCGTATCGGTTTGACACGTGTTGCGACAAATAACGCTTCCAGGGTCTCCTCGAATATTTTTCAGGGGAACGGTTGAGAATTTGCAAAGGTGTCGTTGCTTGCAGATCGGTAGGGGTAGGATCGTTCGGACAATATTTGAGTTGTCCGACGCCAGTCGAGGGCCCCAGGACGGAGACCAGGGATGAAGGTTGTAGGTTAAGTAAGTGGTTAAGAGGTTGGCGCTCTCAGTAATGGAATAAAAACACTCGACCTTGATGTTACCGTTGGTGAAGACTCCTCTCTGTGAGACCGGCGACGGCTTCACCGGCTCGCCCGGGAAAAAGTGTCGCGCCACGCGGAAGTTTCCTCGGAAAATATCGAGGGATTCCGCCGGTTCGCCCGCTTTTCCGCCCTTTCCACGTGCGATCGTGAATAAATATCCGAGGCCGATCGCCGAGGGGGAGCCGCGATTATCTCAGAGGAGATGAGCGCCTTACAGATTGTGCAAGGGAATGAACGTGGCACCACATACAATTGGATAAATAAAACAGCTACACGAAACACGATTTTTCAAAGGAAATTTCTTTAATCGCGGTAGTCGGAGGTCGCTTGAGGGATTTATATGAAACGAAACAGAGAAACACCAAAAATTGATAATGGTAAGCCAGGTCGGAAGGGATGAGAGCGCTATTGTCTCCCCACTTCTCATAAACTGTAAGCGGAGCGAAGCTGGCGTGTTTCACTTTTTGGTTTCCTTCTCAATTCGTCTCTACTTGAGGAGGGAGATCAACGGTAATGTGAGATCAGAACATTTCATATTCTCCTTTCGCTCGCAGTTACTACAGTTGCTCCTACTAAGCATCCCGATTTATTGACTACGGTGTTGTGCACGATATAAAATTTGTATATCAATACTAAGGTTAATGGAGACGAAACAAGGTTTGGTAGAATTGTATGTTTTCATAAAATATATTTTAAGAATACAATTTTGTTGGAATAAATAGTAACTCTGGCATAGAAACGTTAGGGGGAGTTCTATGGTGTCCTTTAATTTTGGGGACCTTTAAATCAAGAAACTCGACAGTAAAGGAGGGAACTCATTCCTGCGTCAGGGGGTGATGTTCATGAAACAAAAAAAAAACGTATCGTGCAACGTAGTAGATGTTTAGTAGCAACTGGATACTTCGACAATTCACGAATTAAAAACAGGGTACGTATCCCGCCACATACCATACATATCCAGACAGTTCCGCCTCCAGGAATTAATTGGTTCCTAGTGATCGTTCGTAAATCGAGAATTCGTAAAGTTCGCCCCGCCTGGTTTGAAATAAAAATTCCGCTGAAAAAAAGATCCGCAAAGCGGGAATTGGAAAAGCGAGGACTGCTCGTATGAAAAACTGGTGGTCCCGGGCACTTCCAACTAATTTCGCAGTTCGGTCCGAAAATCGACCTATCCGTATTAATCGGTGAGACCTCTCGTCCATCGCAATCCTATCGGGAACGGAGACCGGGACTTATCGCCGATCTCGGGGCGACCGCAGCGGGGAGAAGAGGCGGAAGAATAAGCGCAGAGGAAGCGGAGGAATAAGAGGAATAAGAAGGAGAATCGGTCTCTCGGCGGGCCCCGACTCGACTCGACTCGACTTCCAGGGGGTGGTTTAGACGGGGAGGCGGAGCGACGTCGCGCGTCGAGGGCTAAGCCGACGCCGTGGCGTCGCGGCATCGCCGGCGTCCTGCCCCCGAAGATCGTGGTGGGGAGCCGTGGAGAACGCAGTTTCCACCGGAGCAGCAACGCGGCGCGACGCGGATCGTCGTTCCGAGCTGCGCTACCCCCGACGCTTCGACGAGGCTCGACTCGCGCCACGTGAGTCGCGGACCGACATTTTCGCCGCGACCTCGCGACGCAACTTCGCGACGCGAGTGCGCGACCCCGGACGGAAACCGGAGAAGAATACCGAGTGCGGCGTTTCCTTCCCCCTGGCCTAACCACCCCGACGACGACCAATGTGCGTGCTTACGTAATTACGCCCCGTATAGTATCGCATACGTGGGCTTGTGATACCTTTGACGACTCCCCGCGACAAAATCCGAGGTCGAAATCATTCCCTTCGCACTTTTTCCTTGTCGGTGAAAGAAGGAAACCGAGAGATAGGATATGCGGTTAAGTGGCAGTTTTCCTGGGATTTTATTGACTTATTTCAGTGAAATCGTAGGCTTAGGGTGATACGAAGGTGGTATCGCATTTTCAGATTTTTCTCCGAACCGAGGATACCGAAATCCTTGAAATTTTACCATGTAAACGTGCAGGCTCTGAGGCAGGCTCTGGCAGCCGTGGAATTTCATTTTAATACAAAGTTTTAGAAATACTTATAGATGAAATTTTAAAAATTAAGTTCCCCGGGCCTCGGGACCTTCCTCGAGGACTTCGAATTACCGGGGGAAAATTTCTAACGATTTGCTGTATCCAGTTCGGAGAAATGTTTCATAAACGGGAACCTCCGGTTCGTCTAAAATCGCGGTCTTTCTGGGGGGCGTAATTTTACCGTACACGTGGAGGAAATTTGATCGCGGCCGACCGAGGTAGTATCACCCAGAAGTTGTGATAGAGTTTTGGAATATGTGTCCGGGAATCTCGACGTGGACGATCGATCGAGAAGATTTCGAGGAATTTAAAGCGAAGCCGACGTACTTCCGGAGGAACTTTCCTTTTAGAGGATGAATGGAAGCTTTGGAGTCGTATTCTGCCTGGTGCCATGGGGTTTAAGACGGGCTTACGGTTTTGTTGGAGTTGCGAAGAGTGGTCGTGTGCAGTTTCGTGAATTTTGTTAGTTTTCGCTTAATTTAGTCTGCCCTTATCTGGTGAATTATAATGTTAATCACGGAGAAAGGATTTCGGTTTACCGGTAATACTTCGGCGAACACGTGTCATCGCGGACGCGCTGCGTGTGTGTACAGAATGCGACGTAATGTCATTCGGTGCTGCGATGGAAAATATGATATTTGCGATACGAATTAATTACGTTCCCCCCCCTTTTTTTTTCATAAATCGTTCATTCAAAACGTAATTATGAGGGTTGTTAATTTACTTCGTTCTTGGTACTTTTATTTGTGCTCAGAGAATTAGATATATTAAGAAACACTGTTTAATTAATTATACACACATTAAATAAGTTTAGCAATTGCGGATTAATGAAGTTAAAACATCAAACTGCTCGGCCCGTGATCGTTGGTTACTTCCCGGGTCTAATGATAGATAATAAAAATGGTAACGGTATGCTTAACATGGTTTCATTCTTTCTATCGTAGCCGTTCAATTCGCTGGAAAATTGACTTGACGAAGTTCCATGAATTTGAATATTTTATTTTACTGTAGTGATTGGTCAAATTAGTGGCGGCTGACGTTCACAGTGGTTCGTTGTTTTTACTTGATCAATTAACGAAAATCACTGAAGGAATATTTTCAGTTAACTACAATTTATGTAGATAACTGTTCGGTTTTTCATGCTTTTTTTAAATGTGACTCGTTGTCGTTTAATGATTCCATAATTGTTAAGAGGTTATAATTTTGTGGGAATGGTATAAAGTGTCCTAAAATTATTCCTATAATAAAAATAAATTCGTTTGGTTACATTATATGGTCAGAATAAATAAATTTTGCATTGTAAGACGCAGTTTTGTTTTTGATTCAGGAAAGTGATGAATGTTATTTGAATTATTTCGTTCGATATTTAGATTTTTCCTCGAAATGAAGTCTATTTTCCAAGTATCCCGTGTAAAACCGGATAGACAGGGAAGGGGTCTTAAAGTACGTATTCGAATACTTTCCAAAAGATGAGCGAAGGTCGTTTTCAGCGGACGTACGCGCATTGCCCGATAAGAGACCGTAAAATCTTGGAAGAAGCATAACGTGATCGGCAATTTCGATTTACGACAGTTGCGATAGTAAGAATTCTTTGGAGAACTTCCGTAAAAATCGACGAGAAATTAAGTACCGTATTTACGATTTCGTATCAATCGAAAATATTTACGGCGCCACTCCGGGATTTAACTGCAATTTTATTGAAATCTTGGATACGTTTCCGAAGCAAAATAATTCAGCAAAAAGTACCCTCCGTCTGCCAAAATGTACGCCATTTGAAAATACTGCAGCGTCGAAACAAAATCCCCGTCGTTTTACTAAATCGAACTCTCGAATGGAATACGGTGTCGCGAATGATTGCAACCAAATAAAACTCTTTATTCGAATACATTTTGTTCGATCGCATCAAATTACAAAGTTGTCCTCTGTCAAAAGAGTCGACATTTTTCGATAAACATAATTTTAATTCATGAAGTAAATTCACCGCGACGATGCACATAATTCGATTCGTTTCAACAACTAGTCAGGATATTTGGTCCTTTTTAATACCATTTTTCTTCGACATCTAAAACTCGAAGTTATTGTGCATATACGATAACCGCATATATCGTTTACCCTAATGAAAAACACCATGATCACATCTCGGCAATTACATGCATTTTTTTATTAAATCAAAATCCCTATACCTTTAAATTATTCTAAATAATAGAGAGTGCTCTCCGATTTTTATTATTCGGTGGTTTCTTATTCGCAAACAGGGCACATACCGCGGAAGTAATAGGTTTTTTTTCTTATTTCGATATATAAGAAAAATCCGCATTTAAGGGATTTCTTTTATTCCAATCAACTTATGGCAGGATCGGTCAACCGAGCAATGGCGTCACTCGGACGCGCACGTGGACGGGTAACCAAAAGTGATCACTTGTAGTCCACGAAGAAGAACTCCCCGTAACTAGGGGTGCTCCTTAGGGGACCGAGCCGCCTAACAAGATCTCGGCGAAATCGGAAGTAAAGCGAAACCGGGAGACCCTTTAAACGGACTTTTCCGTTTCCTTGCTCGTCCGCGAAAGTCACGTCGTTACCGCTCGGCCGCGGAGTTCCGTCGATACCGAGGATGGAGGAGCGGAGTTCTCTCGCCGAGAGAGTTGGCTCATTGAAATCATCTCGCGGCGCGTCGCCGGGGACCAAAGGACTGGCGCATCCGCCTCGGTCCCGAGGAAGATAATAAAGAAGTAAATAACAAGCCGGAGGGGATGACGACGGCCGGACCTAATTAATAAAAGTTTATCGCGAAAGAGCCGCCTCGACTTCTGGGAGACGCGAGTACAACTTTTTCGAAATTACGTCGCGAGTCGCGTTCGAAGGACAAAAAACCGCCGTACGATGTCCAAACGGCGGTCTCCACCTGTGCGCGTACATGTATGCGCCGCAAACCCCTCTCGTATACCTTCCTCTCGGTGGAATTCGCACCTCGGATTTTCCCTGGGCCGTTCCGTCTTCTAATTAAAAACATTTGGCGCGCAGCGGTGTCCGGTCCGCGGCGTCTGGAGCCGAGGGGCGAATGCCTGGAGAGCGGCGAGGCCGCTCGGGCCGCGGGGGCTCCGCACGGTTCGGCGGCCGTGCGTAGAGTGCGCCGCGGCTTCCGGAGGAGCGGCTTCCGGAGGGATGGTGGCCGCGTCGAGCCGCCGCGTCCTGTGATCGACGCCCCTTCTCTTTCAGGTGAGGACTCAATTGCGCCGCTCGGACCGATTAATTGCGGCTACGCGACTGGCCGCGCCTTTCCCCTTTTTCTCCATTTACCTCCGCGCTTGATGTATCGCCGATATTCCCGGGAAACTGACTGTTACTTCGATTATTTCACCCCGTGTAAATGGATTTTTCAGCTTCGCTTTTCGTCGGATACGATTTGCGGACGGCGAGGGGTTTACCAGGACTGTTCGATTTTTCCGGCTCCTATAAAAGCGGTTGGATCGTTCGGGGGATTTCGTAGGAACGTTTTAAAAAGTCTTTATTACAAAGGACATACATCGGCGTTAACTTCCCACGTAACGCTTTTTACTTACGAGTGATTAAACTTTGCGCGATGCCCATTTCTTATTGGTCTTTGGCTAGTTCTCTCTTTTTGCGACGAGTAAACGCGCGTAATTCCAATTGTTTTTGTTTGTATTTCTTATGTTGATTACGAATAAACTTCAATTCTAAATGACAAATAAATATAATTTGTGTTGACTATTTTAAGGCTGCATTATGTTTGAACAAATATTAACTTCTTATGATAAAAGACTTTAAAGGTGTGCAAGTGACATTTAACCCAGCAAAGAACACGTTGTCATTAAAGATCATTGACTCCTGGAGGTGTCTATCGCGGTATCTTGGCCAAGTATGCTCAAAGAAATTCCAAACAGTAACTATGAAATTAAGTTGGATATATATATTACTTCTAGTACCAAAACGCGTGCGCTAGAGTGCGTGATTTATCTCGTTAATATGGAAAATTATGGATTCGTGTGGAATATTTCGAATCGAAATTTTTATCCTACTTAGAATGTCTAATTGTAGGTCTTAAATGAAGTTTGAAATTATATAAAGAAGGGTAACTTCTTTTGTAATCGACGTTCTGCTTCAGACCTCAAAAGTGGCTGATTCCTTTATTTTTTCATTCCTTTATTTTTAGATCCAAAGCAGGACTTAATTCGTAATGAATTGAATGTATAAGATCGGAAGATAGATCATAATAAATGAAATAAGACCAAAAGAGGTCTTACTTAGATTCCACAAGTTTAAAATAGAGCTAAATTTTCGACTCGGGCTATTCATATCTGATAAACTTCGAAAGGACTAGTCGAATCTATCAATATCTTAAACGGATGGTATGGCTAATTATAGTCGTTTTTCCGTATACGTTTTCACGAGATCAGTAATTCTAACCAAGTGATCGACTGCACCTTACCCATATTTCTTCGTTTATCCTCGTCTGATTTATTACGTCTAGTCACAGAAGTTACTTTCGTAATTTCCTGCTGCGTTAAAAGCAATATTCTTTTCTTTATATCTTCTACACCTCCAAATGCGAGTATCAGGAATAGAATTTATTCGACGATTATAAATTGGCGGTTAAATTAAATGCCTGTCACTTTTCACCAGTTAAGAAGATTGTCCTAAATTAAGCAATGGCACTTCGAACACTTGTATAAAATTATTTAAAATCTTCTACGAAGATGTGATTCCTTCTCTGCCAATTTTACACCCAAAATCTGAGTAGGTAAATGATCCCTCGGGATAGTGCCGTCAAGAGAAAATAATATTTTCCGTACAGAGAGGAAAATGTAAACGTTTATCTCTGCTGCAAGCACATTATACCGAGGTGGAGATGGAATAACAATCATCCGTTGCAAGTGAAATATTTAGCGGTTCTTGTAATAACAGCAATTGAAGTGATATCTTGGCTTGCAAAATATGACATTAATCACGTTTTAGTTTTCGCAGATGATATATTTTACTCCGTGAAGCTTGCTTCGTTTTAAACATTTTTATTTTGTACGTAAGAACCACATCTTGTCAAAGATATTAAGTATACATTGAACATTACTGGCTTTAGAGTAAAAAGTATAAAGTGTGTTTCAATAAGTCGAAGCAGCTGATTTTACGTTTTGAAGTATTTGTACATTCTAGACACCAAGTAGGGCAATAATTATTGTTAACGTCCGTAGGAAATAGAGCTCGAAAGAAACTATTATATAAATTTTATTTTAACCTTTTAACACCCGCCTGGATTAAAATTTGCCTACCCTTGAGGATACTCCAATACTTCTGTTAATATTACAGCTAGGTCAAACTTCGGTTCGCATATATTCGTATCTGCAAAATGTGCAGAATTTTAGATAGCTATACCGCCTGAGAATCCATATTGCGTAGGCGAAAATGGATACCTACCGTATTTCAGACGAAACCAGTTTGAAAACTGATATTGGATACCTCCACAGAGATGACTCGAGTAAGTGTAATATCGTGCTGTAAGCATAAATAATTAAATTTAATAATATTTCAATATTATCGGCACGGAACTGCCCGATGAAACGTTTATGTTTATTACGTAACCCAAGAACGTAGCGTCTTAATGGTTTTACTTTATTTGTCAGTACGTAAACAATTGGAGCAGCTTTGCAGTACGTTTCTTGTTGAACGATTAATTGGTTGTTCCTACTTCGCATGTAATTTGTGCCTACGAAAATACTCCGAACTTTTGAGTCACTTAGTTTTCGGAAATCCGTATCGGTATGGTGGAAACCGATATCTAGCCACCTTTAAGCGAAACTAGTTCCGAAACCAGTCCCGAAACCGATGTTACCTCGTAACGTCGACCTAGGGCAAGCCAGCGACATTCGCGGCGGTCTCTCGCATACGGATTAACGTATCCGTCTAAGCGGATTTAATCCTGAAATCCGGAATTTCAGTGCGCATCGTGCAGCGCACCGACAACGTCGGCTCTTAATCTCCGGTAATTGAATTACCTAAACGAGCCTGATGGAAGCGAAAAAGCTACGGCGTAAAAGCGTCAAGCTTACGCGATCTAATGGGAAGCGCTTACGCCCGTCACTCTACTATTTTATTCCATTTCCTCCCGAGAATATGAAATCCCAGGTGATGTCCTAAAATCAAGGCTAAATTCGTTCCGTGAACCCTTAAAGCCTTCACACTTTACGTATTATACTTAAGGCCTTCACACTTACGAAAGAGAAGATAACTGTGAGAACCGGCCATTAAATTTACAAAAAATAAAACATGCCGTCGGTGTTGGATAGTTCAATTGGATAGCTCTTACTGCCAATATTAAGGTGATATGAGTGTCATCCGAGGGACCTCACCCAAGAAACTTTTCTCTCTCGAATTGATTGTATTGAATCGTTTGGAAGTTGACTATGTGAATATGAACGCTTTAAGAAAGGTCCTGGCACCCATGAGATTTCTTTTTTTTTTTAGGTTGTTTACACACATCCTTAATATTTTTAATGAAAAATGAAATTTCCTGGGTGTTGGAACTTTTTTTAAGACCTTTATATTCACGCGGTAACATTTCAAAAAGTTCGGTGGACCCATTTCGAAGAAAAGTTTCGTAAACGATTGACACTTCGGATTCCACTTTCGTGTCACCTTAAGCGAAGTATTTGTGAAACCCATTACATCTTCGAGAACAGCGGAACGTTATTTTACCATTATCAATTGTTCACCTTTAACTTGCGCCTTACCGTTCAGTTAACCCTCGGAATATGCACGTTTCGAAAGGAGCACCAGGCGTCAAAGGGATAAAGATGTCAGGAGGGCCGTGGCAGCCAACAGGATTTTTTCCCCGTAAGAGAGCTCCTTAGTCGACGCTTTATATCCCACGATAAAGAGAACAGAAGAGAGTGGTAGGAACTGGCAAGAAGGAGTGAAGGAGGGGAGAGAGAGACAGAATGACCCAGATAGGTTTATTATGGCTTTAAGGGGACGCGTTAACGAGATTAAAATATGGCCACCCTCTAATCTCGTAAAACTGTACTAACAATGGTAATTAAAGTGCCAGGGTCCCCTTAAAATTCCATTCACCGAGTCAAGCCCCCCGGTTCTTCCGCGGTTTTTTTGGCATTACCGGATCGGATCGATGATACGCAACGATGACTACCGGCGATCTGCATTTCTGCCTGTGCATCTTGACAGGGAAAATGAAAAAAAATTGCAAAAATTCCTTCGGATTGATAGGGGGTAATGTTCGCTTTCCATCCCTATCCAGAAGAATGTCAGACAGAGGCAGGGTTGAATGGTTTTGTGCACTTTCTCCACTTTCTGGTTTTCTCTTTGACTTCCCCTTTTTAGGCTCCTCCCGATTGTCTCCCCTGTTTGTATTTCTTTTTTCCTTTAAACGCGCCACTCTGATTTGACGGACGAGGAACTTAATGAGTGGTCCGAGACTCTAATTGAATTTATCGCTTCGGTTACTTCATTGTGTAACTACGACCTGGTTTCCATTTATTCAATGTTGCTGGGTCGTGCGTCACGAGGTGGAGAAAGACTCGACGGGAAATGGGATTGGAGTATCGGGTTTACGACCCCCACTGAATTAATGGTAATTGCTGAGGAAACATTCGGGACGAAGCATAATTCGGGATAAATAGCGGCGAGAGTGGGCAAGGGAGGCGTTTGATAACCGCGAGGAGTGACCTTCTGAACATGGAGTTCTTTTCCTTCTTTCCTAACACTTTTGCACCAGGTTTTCATCTCGGTAAAGATGGATGGTGGATGCTGCGAGGATGATGCTTTCACGCCGCACTTTTCTGAAAATTGTGGTATCGGCGTTTCCCTGATCCATGCTCGCCACATTTCATCTCTCGTTTTGCAGTTTCCCGAAACGCCCCGGAGGAAGCATTGCGGAAGAAAGGTTTTTCTTATAGGTGATGCACATAATTCTTGGAATTGAACTTGAGTCTACGCGAAGAACGTAGTGGAAAATCTCGTGACCATCCCAAAGGACAGGGCGGTGTTGGTCAGTGCTTGGAACGATATTTAACCTTTTACGCGATTTGAAATTAAGAACAATAAACCCAGATTTATTTATGTTTGGTACACGTTGATAAATAATTTCTTGATACAGCATCTCAGGGAACCGAACTATAAAATTTCATATTTCGGAGGCGCAGGCGAGAGGTACACAAATTC
Organism: Orussus abietinus; assembly: GCF_000612105.2. Classification (NCBI taxonomy): domain Eukaryota; kingdom Metazoa; phylum Arthropoda; class Insecta; order Hymenoptera; family Orussidae; genus Orussus; species Orussus abietinus. Next base: position 205,868 of record NW_019394305.1, read on the forward strand.
ATCTGCAGTTAATAGGTAAATAGAAATGAAAAATACACGTATCGTATATTTTTACATTACATGTACTCGAACTTAAGTTGCTTTCAAATACATATAATTCACAAATACATCAGGGAACAAAATCTCGGCATCATCACCGACATTTTTCTCATTTTATCAACCATCAAGGGAATAATGATTCTGGTCACTTTCCTGAAATGCAAATGTCACAGGATAATTAATTCATAAATCATTGCAAATACACCGTGTCAACACCACCTTCGGAGAAAATAAAATAGCTCTTTCAGTGCATTGTCTTAATTAAACGAACTTCGTGCCATTTTACGTTTCACTTTTCCACGGTTCTGAAAACTGGCGAGCCTCGTATTACTTTCTTTAGCTACATAATTGATCGTATTCAGTAGGTATTACTCGTCATGGGATATTGCACCCTCGAGGAGCCGGGTACAAAAGCACAATCGTACATGGGGTGAGCGTTGCACGTATGTGCACGATATGTACGCAGATGCTGGGACGTACGGTCTGAGTGGGAGCGAGTGGAATGTGACTATTGCAAAGGATAAAAGGAGAAACTGGAATAAGGGGTCGGGAATCGTTTTAAACTACCATCCACTACACATTCCCGATTTCAGGGAGGTTTATTTCCTTTTGCACCCCGATGCTCTTCGCGTGCTCATCACGTCGGCGCATCCAACTGACGATGCGAGTACCGAGGGCTGCTCGAGTATTGTAGGAAACCAACAAAAATAATTAGACCACGATTGTCACGGTATGGAGGGCACTCGTTAGAATCTAGCTCCTCTGAGGATTTCCTACCCTGCCGTGTATGCTTTTTTCGATCCCCATAACTCTTTCTCTCTTTTGTTTCCGCACTTTAAATCAACAGTAGTACCTTTGCAGTCGGAACAAAGGGCGAACAGCTGCCGGACTTAATTTTACGTTTTTATGGAGAGGGTGCGCGAAGTGATGAACGTTAATTTGGAAGGGAAATGTTATGAATGGGACGTTTAGAATTATGAAAATAAGGAATGGCAATTAACAAGCCGAGGTATATTTTCGAGTGATACATCGGTGTCTCATTTTATACCACACGTAACTTGCTCCGTTACTCAACTTTACTGTTATAATTGGTACCGTTTATGCGAGTAATTTCTCAAGTTTCCTTAATTATGAAAAAATTTCTTCTTATTGATGGCTCGAAAAGGAGGTCGTCATTGTTAATAATCCTTCGGTGAAATACTCGACCGGGTAGCTAAGCGAAACTACTCGCTGATCGCATGCGGACTAATAGCTTTGATTTCCACTTCTTGATTCCACATTCCATTTGCCTTTTTGGTTATCAACCAGGATTTCCGACGTTGTTACCGCGAAATTGAAATTTCGCTAATCCCTTTTAGGAACCGTGAACTCTGGAATCTACGAGAGAGATGATTTAAGTAACCGCTTTAATTCTTCACTTGTTTGTAAACCTCTCTTTCCTCCCCTATTAACGAATTGCTCGTTCCTTATTACAGAAAGAAACATTGCGTTTTCAGTACAAGGCTCTACAGCCGAGTTTCCATTAAAAATAGTTTCACGGTAAATTTTCTTCGGAACAAAGTTCATAGGTTGTTTGAAATTCGCAATTAGTAAATGCTTGTACTTTATGAGCGTAACGACCGCTAACCGGCGGGAGCTTTGAAAATGTTAATTACGTACCGGGTTCCTTGAATTTACCTAGAAACAAACTATATCTCAAATATTTCTCCCGATGAAATTGAAAAAGTTCCCGATTTTTATTTTCAAACTTATTGCATGCAGAAGCTCGTAATTTCAACTTATTTTTATTTATTCATTAATAAGCAATTAACAACAGTTTGTAAAAACGATTTCAACCCCAATTTTATGTAAAGTTACATTAATATGCATTCGACGTAACCAGAAACCCATGACATCTCTATCCTTAAATTTCCGTTTCACGCTAACTTTACTATTGTACAATATTCATTTCTGTTCAATATGATGTAGAGGTTATACCTTCAATTCACATTCATGAAGCTTGCAAAATTTCAATTAATTACAATCTTGTTCCCAAATTCATTAACACGAATTCACTCGTAAATCTGAACGTTAAATCAACAAATTTGATGGTTGCTTCCTGGGACGGTGGCTGCCGGGAAACTATTCATAACCACCATAGACGTAAAAAATACTTCATCCCGTCGCTTAAAATCCACGAAATCTAAAGAACTGACGTTTAATTACACTTTCACTCCCAGACCCCTTATTATGAACTCGCTTATAAATTTAAGCGTTGAATCATCCATTTTGATGGTTCAATTCCTGGGAAAGCGGCTGCCTGGAGACTACTAATAACCATTGTAGACTTCAAAAAAACTTCATGTCGCTTAAAAGCCACGAAATCTAAAAAACTGACGTTTAATTATAATTTCACTCCCAAATTCATTATTATGAACGCTTCTAAATCAGTAATTTTGATGGTCACTTCCTGGTACGGCGGCTGCCTGGAGACTATCGAGAACCACCGTAGACGTAAAAAGTACTTCATCGTGTCGCTTAAAATCCACGAAACCTAAAAAACTGACGCTTAATTACAATTTCACCCCCAAACCCATTATTATGAACGCTTCTAAATCAGTAATTTTGATGGTCACTTCCTGGTACGGCGGCTGCCTGGAGGTTATCGCTAACCTGCCGGGGGTACAGTAGTGACCTCGGTCGATCGACTATCGCTTCCCTCCTTTCATCTTCCTCCCGGAAATAAGGAAATGAATAAGCAATGCAGTTCTCTCGCTTGATGGACGTATCCCCGACACGGCTCCCCTGGAGTATTACGTCGGTGGGGTGTGGAGCGTCGATAGCCCATCCGCGCTAATTATTAGTATAAATTTAATCTTTTATAATCGCTCGAGTCAAGGCCCACGGAAACTCGAGGTCCTTCCCACGCGTACCGAAGGACCCGAGCTACCCTCGAAAGGGGGGCAATAAAACTTACGAGTCCGAGCATTCTCAAAGGGTCTCTTTTCGAGGATTTTCGCCGAAGGTCCGAGATGACGTCTGGCGAACAGATTTTTTAACTTTCCAAAAAATTCCGAAGCCCGCTTCTGGCGACCAGACGCCACTCGAGGGTTTTTTCCGCGAATCCGCGGCCTACGTGACCGGCCGCTTCGCGGGTGCCTTCGAGGGCGGAAACCCTTCGGGAATTTCTCTCTGCCAATGAGAATGCTCGACTCAAGGTCCGACTTCCTCCCTCCACCGAGTTGGAGGGAGAACTATGCATTCGGATATTTTTTAAGATTTTTGGTAAAAATCAGATTCAAAAAGACCGTTGCCGAGTCAACATCGAGTCCAGTAAAGCGTTGCCGAGTCAACGTAGATACCATCAGAAAGTTGCCGAGACAACTTCGATTCTCTTAAAACGTTGCCGAGTCAACGTAGACTCTCTCAGAAAGTTGCCGAGACAACTTCGGGTCTCTTAAAACGTTGCCGAGTCAACCAACCGAAAGTTGCCGAGACAACTTCGGATATCAAAAACGTTGCCGAGTCAACGTACAAAAGGTCCAGTTGCGTTGCCGAGACAACTTCGGATATCAAAAACGTTGCCGAGTCAACGTACAAAAGGTCCAGTTGCCGAGCCAACTGAGAACTTAACCATTTCGTTGCCGAGTCAACGCAAACGCGAAGACCAGTTGCCGAGTCAACTAACCACCACCGTAAATTCACGCATCTTCCCTTGTCTGTAAAGGAAATACAGTTTGTTGTGTCACTAAAATCCGAAATATTTCATTCAATACGCGAAACCAGCTGCTGGCGGTTAATACCCTCTTCAGCAAAACACTATTCGAGCCCGTCTTCCCCAGCCCGAGGATTTACGACCCTCGGGGATTGACTGACAATCGCGAGTTGGTTTAGTGTCGCAGAACAGGGTGGATAAGTGGAGGGTGGAGAGTCCCGTCCGTACGAGAGACGTACTTGCGTAGGTGGCCGAGGAGCAATCGTCGACCAGTTAACGCGGAACAATCGAACCGCTGGCAGGGCTATCGAAATGGGTGGGCTCCTCGGGGCATAATGGCGGCGATTTGTGGTGTTTTGCGCCGTAGCGCCATACAGGCCCGAGGCGGGATCGTTTAGCACGCGATCTTCTCGTAATTCTGCTCTGTCTTTCTCGCCCCTGCACGCCACACTGTCCGCACGCTTCCTACTATCTCCCCTCCTAGTCTAGGTGCTGCACTCGCGAGCATTACACCTGAAAGCTATCAAGCCGACCTGTACCTGCGGCCTGCCCCCCAGTTGCTAATGTGCCGGTTGCCATCGCATGGCAAAACTTGCTCGATCGTTGGTTAACTGTGAGTGATGGTTAATTGATTGCTCCCAAGGGGGCGGGTACGCATCTTCGAAAGTCGTTAAGGACAGTTTTTTACCTTTCCACGAAAAGCGAGTTCCGACTGAATTCTCTTACCCTTTACTTAGTCGACTGCGAATGTGGGTCAGGGTTCATATATCCGTTTCTAGAGTCACACTTTATTCTTGTATCGAGAGGTTTTTTTCTTAGAGCGAGTAAGTTCGAGTGGCTTCCTCGTTGGATATGCGATGGCATTATTTTAGTCGCTATTTTGGTATGGTTCGTACTCTATACGATTTCTTTACGCAATTTATGAGTCCGATGTAGGGTAAATGTGGCAAGTTAAATTATCGGGGTTTACGGTGTGTTTAATTTATATTAAAAGCTGGGATTCCTTTTTAACTTCTTTCTCTGCTTAATTCTTTCGTTGTAATCATTGAAATGTCGGTTTTCATCGTCGCGGGAAGATCGACGATTGGGTAGTTGATTAATCGTGAGTGATAGTTAATTGATTGTTATTGCCTGGGGGGTACGTATCCCCTCGAAATACTTGGGAGATTTTTTCTTGTCCGAGGGGTTCCAAAAGTTGGACCCTCTGGCTCGCACGCCTTCTGACTTTATGAGGGGATATAGCGCCTTATTGGCCAGACGGTAGAAAGCCATTCTCCTCCGCGAGAAGGGAAGGTTCGGATTCTTGTCTAGCGCTAAGGAATATTCTTGGCAGGACGTTATTGTTAGGTATGGCCGACGAAGATGATAAATTACGCTCAGCAAATCGTGTGTCGTTGTATACACCGAAAGATCCCGATCATACAAATTTTCGAAGACAACGCGTAGGTAGGTAGAAAACTTTGTAAAAAATTGTTCACCTTGATTGATCGCATATTCAAATTGTGGGGCAGATTCTAGCTAATAAAAGTCTTGGCAATGTTTAAATCTCACTACGAAACATTAACGAACGAAATATCAATTTGAATAACTGACAATTCGTTGAATGATTACCGTGCCCAGTTTCGCATTGAAATTCATTCTATTTTAAGAACCTAAAAAGAAATTACTCATAAGCCTCCCTTTTCATGGTCGCTACAAGTTACCGTGGTTTCGTTTAAACAATTCTCTGAAAATACGAAATAATGCCACGAGAAACGAATTATCTTCGCCTAAATCATCTCTAGCTCTACTTTTACCTATTCGACGATACACAACAATTTATTCATAGCTAATAATGCTATCAGCATTTTTCATAATCTCTGGATCACGAGCTTCAAATTACTCGCGCAAATGCACATCCGGATGTTATAAGCATCGTTATAAAAAATGATAAGTCTTGTCGATTCGATCAAATTCGCGGTATTGCTTTAGCGGACGATGAACACGTCTCTTCCATGTAGAATTTCGAGGCCTTCTTCGGGATATAATGACCGTGAGGAGAATATCACGGCACCCTTGTACGTGGACGTTGGCGTGGGTGCAACAGCCGGCCCTGTCAGACCGGAAGAACGTCTCTATAATTGCAAAAAGTCCGAATGGTCGGTAGGTGGGTATTACTTTGCTTATGAGCGCCATATGCCGCCGCTGTCCCCGTCCATCGTAACTCCCTGCCGTCGGCGTCGTCGTCGCCGGCGTCCTCGTTTCGCTCTTCTTCAAGCTACGCGATATATTCCGTTCCTTCTCTCGAGTGCTACTTAGGATAGCCATTCCCACACGCGTTCGTAATTCCCCGCACTTAGTGCCGTTGGCTGCATTTCGACTTTCAGCCTCCACTTTTAAGCCAATCGAGACCGAAGTAGGTCCGACCAGACGATCCGGATTATCCCGGTGCACGTGCATCCGGATTTCGGTATCCTCGATTCGAAAAATGAAATTGTACCCTTACTCGCGAAGGCCGTTTCGTGGGGGGAATTCGGTAGAACCACTGAAACCTATCTCGATCGAACCAAGTTCAAATTTAATTTAAGTTTTTTCGTCTCGAGCGGCCGTCGGTAAATCCAAATAAAGTCCAATGCAATTTTGCCCATCGAATTTGTGATCGTAATTGTTTTACGTCTCTTTACAGACATCTTTAAGGGGATAAGAATGTCATAAGAGGGGAATAACGAAATTAAATTCGATTTTATTTGTGTCAAATGTATTACGTTTAAATCGAGGGAAGTTCTATTGAATTTTCTAAGTTTAGCCGAGCTGATTAACCGGGAATGGGTTCTATTTGTTCAATTGAATTATTTCTTAATACGTTTACGATATTAATATTTTCCAATTATATTTGAGCATTTATGTGTTGATGCACGCATGATACCCTGTAAGTATTGTCCATGGGTTTTTTTTGCTCCAATTTCTCAGGGTCGTCACTTGAAATACTTGGACAATAGTAGAGAAATCTAAAATTTCATGCAACCGTCAGTCAGGTTTTCGACGTCGATTGGCTAGGAGTCTATTCTACGGATTGGAATACTCGATAAATCAAATTGGTACGCAAATTTGCACTTACAATGACCAACAAGGTTGGTTCTAAAGCGGTACACCTGACGGTATACTTGTTTGCCAGTAACCCTCTAACCCTTGGTCGATTGAAGCTGAAAATTGCGTATAATTACCGAAACAGATATCCATACAACCGAAAGCCAATCGCCTGGAATACTGCCCGTTTAAACAAAGCAAAATCAATAAAGTATATGCAGATGACTTTTCATTGCTTGCTATTATCCAAAACGATCTGTAACGATATATACACGGGGAAACGATGAAACAATTTTTTATCGTTTAAAAATGATCTAACCACTTTTATCTATTAAAATAAACTCTTAAGTAGACATTTCAAAATTACGTGATGTGACGTACTGCATGTGTCAGGTGATCATAAAACCTAATAAATCACGGATCTGATGATTGAACAGCTAGAATTATTTTTGTTATTAACCCTTAGAGCAATATTTTACGCTGAAGGAGCAGAACGGATCAAACTTTCGAAGTTTTTCCAATTCTGTAATTGACGCGGACATAATTTGATTTTCTTCTGAAATAACAAAATTCCAATGAGATTAAATGTGAACGCTTAACCTGGGAATTATCGAGGGAAAAGGAACGTTTCATTCAGATACCAAGTTATGGTTTTTGAATAAGGAAGAAATGGTACGTCTTTCCTCGTAGGTGCCATCGATATCGACAAAGTGTAGAGAGAAATGGGCGAGCGGTGAAGCGCTCGCCAATAGGATTGTAATGGGGGCTGAAAAGAAGAAAAATGAAATAGATGACCGAGGTGCGGAGGAAACTAAGGATATCGCCGGTGTATCTGTCTCCCGAGTCCTGTAAACTTTGATCTTGCTTTCACCGGATACTACCCTGTCGCTACCCTCTCGCGTCGACGAGCCATCGTCGAACACGACCAGACAGTTAAACCGACCTTTCCTCTTGGCTTCCGAAGAGTAAAAGAAAGGTACGAAGAGTAAAAGGAGCGATGACGAGCGGAACGCTTATTTCCTGTTTCAAAACGCATCCTGACAACTTTTTACAACGGAGAAACAAACCGATAGAATAATCGATATTCGATTTCGAGAACGAAACCCGTTAGCTTGTTAACGATAATTTAAAAGAAATCACGATAAACGGTCGAATTTCGGAATATTATTAAACACTAACTTAAGGTGATACGAAAGAGTCACTGTATATATATGAAATGTCATCTATATATATGAAAATATAAATCTTTTCTCCAAACTGGATGCACCGAATTATCTGAAACTTTAACACGTGATTATGGAGGCCCTAAGGAAGAACGCGGTGTTCGTGAAGTTTCATTTTTCATTTCAAAAAAGTCTTTTTTGGGTTCTTGTCCGAGATAAATGAAAATATTTTTTCGAAAAATGAAATTTCACGAGCACCGCGTTCTTCCTCCACAATCTCGCGATGAAGTTTCAAATGATTCGGTGTACCCAATTAAGAGGAAAATTTTACAAGTATTTTGACTTTTTGGTACGTATATATGACACTTTCATATCACCTTAAAACTACCAAACCGGTTAAATGATCCATTTTTTAATCAAATTGTTAAGTAATTAAGCAATAAAATGATTCAATTTCATATTATAGTTACTTAAAAATCAATTCGTTTATTATTGCCCTTACCATGTTGGCTAGGACTTGCACTCACTTGACAAAAATATTACTTTTACTTAAAAACCGGTCATTTGTCCTGTTTCGGTAGAAATATATGTATGTAAATTGTCGGTAATGTTACCGTTAATATTTTGGAGGTTATCGTAGACCGACAATCGCTTTATATTTATCCGTCACGTGTTTTAGTATTCAGTGCCTTAAAAAGTATTGGTAAACACCGATCGTTAAACCCCGTAAATGGTTTACAATCGCGAGTGCGAAACCAAGGGGACTTCCTGGCTGAATAATGAAAACATTTGAAATCCCATATGCGTACCGAAAGATCACTCTCGAGGGCTCTTGGATAATTGAATACCCCGTTTCCCAGTACGGTTAAAACTCAACACCCCTGCCGCAACTCGCTTCACTTACGCCCGGCAATAACCCGTGCTTGGCAGAGGGTTGAGAACTAGCAGGGAATGTTTCGTCCCGGACTTCCCTTCTCCCCGGGGGAGAAAGGGTTGCTGGCTTTGGAGCCATGCACATAGGAACGTTGCCAAATGAGGGGAAACTTTTTACTTCTATTCCCCCAAGAATTTGCAGACTTAAGAAAAGGCGAGCAAGGGCGACCATGACGTATTAAAAATTCCCACCCGCCCGAAGGAGTATTTAAATCAACCCATTCGGGGGTTAATTAAAAGTGCAATTTCGCGGGGGTAAACCGCCGGAATAATGCCAAATTAACTGCGTTACCCGTCAACAGATTTTATAAAATTATGTAGATGGTTATAGTTCGTCCATTGTAATTGTTATCAATTTGGGGTTGCCGCAGGATGTTCATATAATACAACTTCACTGAAAGGGGTCAAGGAGCTACGACAGCTTCTCAGACAAGTTCACGTGTCTCATTGAGGTTACCAGGTTAATATGTGACATATTATTAACTAGAGTGTAATAAAGTTAAGTGGCACTTAGAGTGCTAAATAGCTTCTAATTTTTGTCACTCGTGCGATATATGTATGTTGTATGAATTGTGGAAAGCACACGAGATGATGTGTGGTATATTAACGTGAGATGAAAAGGATGGGAGGGATCACATGTTTTAAATACCATGTCGTTAACAACGGTTAATGATATCAAATACCTGAAAGCAAAGAAGGGCATTGCAATGTAACGATTTAATGGTAAATTTGCTTTTTAAAAATTACATATCATTGCGGCAATACTATCGTTTCTTTTATAGGTTATGCCTTTCTTCATCTGCGTTGTATCATTGTGCAGACATTTTTATTTTTTAAATGTATCAGGTTGAGGAATACGTTCCCGCCGTTCTAATTACGTCACGTTGCGTTAAAAACTGTGGGAACTTATTCCTCGATCTAATACATCTCTAAAATAAACGCGGGATAAGTACCGTTTGTCTCTGTGAAACTAACTACATGTTGCTTCCGCATCTGCTTCTATCAATATTCAGATTTTGCCGTGACATTATTTGAAGTTCAATAGGACAGGAGGGGTTCGATACGGAATGAATTTTGGAAAGTGTTTCCTCCATTCACCCAAGAGGGTTCTCCGTGGAAAGCAGGACGACGAGACAACCAGTGAAATGGATAGACCAAACAAACGACGTCAACCGGTGGTACTTGAGGCGGGAAGAAAAGGGTGGTCTACCACGATGTTGACATTGTCAGAATGAATAAACCTCCCGTGACTCGAGCCTCCGCTGGTTACATTCGTTTCTTTACCTTCTTTTACAAACAGTGACATTCACTTCTCGTTATACATTATACGCGATACGCGGGCGGTAACGTCGAACCGCGCTTTGAGATCGACGTACATTAGAGATTGATGGATGAAGTACATCGCGCCCCACGATGTCGCGGTGTTAACCAAAGCATCTTTTCAAACCTCCCTCCAGGGAGCACACCATTTTTATATTAATCCGTAGGAACTCTTAAAGTGTAGCATGAGAAGAAACGTCCGATTGAAAATGTACAACGTGACAACAGAAGCTGCATATCCGTATTTTGCATTTTTGAACCCGATTCAAGGTGTTAAATATTTAAAATCGACATTGCCATCACATTTATTATGTTTCGTACCACATCCTAAGGAGCCGGCAGTTTAAACTTTTATATTTACAATTTTAGAAAGTAAATGTGAGGGTCGATAAGGGGGTCAGCAATAATTAAACTCGGGATTTGGAAGCTGAAATTAAGCAATTATGGACGCGAATATGGGGAGTTATTTTGAAATCGCGGATTCGCTCGAGGAGCTTAGATCTTTTTTGCCTATGGCCCAGCAGAGCAATATATGTATTTGGGGGGCGGACTCAGAATAGACGAGGATCCTGCCAAATCCAGAGCGAATGGAGGAGGATTTTGATCTAATAAATACTTCTATTCCCGAAAGTCGTACATTAAGCAAGATATTTCTTTTCCCGCCGGAGTTCTCGGATCGAGGCCGAATCTCATCGAGTTTGAACATCGAGGTCGAATATCGGTTTGGAACCTCAGGAAGACAAAGCCGGTGAGAGTAATCTCACACGATGAGCGACCTGCGGTCCGAAGACGAGCAGGGTCGAAGCCAAAGGCCATGTTGCGGTCGAGGCTGAACACAAACTGAGCCTTTGTCTTCCGGGTTGCAATCCGGAGCGAAAAATTGGGAGGTGCGAGAGAGATGTATTCACGGGTCATCCCCAAAGGGTACCTGTACCTTTTGGAAAAGAAATATGGAGATTGAAGTAATTTACATCGCATTAAGGCCACTTTAAAATAATGGCTCTATTCTTTAAACGCAGATTTGCTCGATAGGATTTCTCACCTAAGTTCCCGGAAGATACGTTAACCCATTACATTGGGAACGAACGGAACTTTTGAACAGGAAGTAAACGTCAAATCCAATAGGAGCTCCCGTCGTTTCGAAAGAAACAACGACATATTCCACGGCTTTCCTGAGCCACGGATTTTACAGCCTTGTTTCCCAAACGAACCACAAACCAATGCATCGCTTCTCCGAATATTTCGGAAAGACGGCCCTGCCACGAATTGCCCAACTAGTTAAACTTTTCTAGAAATAAGCAAAACAACTGAATCATAACCTCACTCCAGATACTTTAGTTACCCCCGGTTAACGATTCAAAGATTCGCTCAGTCGATGAATATACCCAAGACCATCGTCCAGGTCCGAAACAAAGCCCGCGTCTAATTTTCCGGTGAAATTCCGCGACACATCCCGAAAGGGTCTCCGGAAAACGGCGACGGCGACGGCGACGTAGACGCATCGACGGCCGTCGAGGGGCTCCTGGCTCGTCGGGCGATCGACAGGCAAAAAGAAGAACACGGGTTTGGAACATTGACGAGACAGCGATAACTGATACGCGGGTTGTTGTTGTCGGCCGGAGAGGGAAAACGAGGAAGGAGCCAGAGGTGTTAGCGGACAGTGACTGATGGAAGGTGGCGGTTCGGCTTCCTTCGCCACCTCCGCGAGTACCTCCAACCTCGCCGCTCCGTTGGGCTCTGCTGGGGGCAACCCCGGCTCCGTGGGTGCACCGGATATGCAGAGGGCGCCTCTGTCGAGCGGCGGAGTCTGCACGTACACGGCACTCCCAATAAAACCTTGTCTATTCATCCCGCTTGCCTGTATATACCGCGTCGTTTTACGCCAGGTACATACCTAGGCTGCGCCCGACCGCCGGTCGGACCGGCCGGTCGGTTCGGGCTGGCGTGCGAGCGGAATTACGGTATCCAACATTTCGTTGCGGCCGGGAATCCATCGGTCAAATTGATGTTGCTGCGGTGGATGGGTGTATCCGCCGACGTCTGGAGCCGGGCTGGCCGCTGCTGCACCTATTCCTCCGCTGCAGCTCGGGCGCCTTAGCGCCGGAATATCGCCGCTATGCGGCTACTTTACGGGGACGAATGGGATTACCGAGCTGCCGCTATCCCCGTCTACATTCTGCCAACTATGCTTCGGAATGTCCGCGGATATCGCGAATTCACCGCGCTACGGCCCTATAAGGGCGGAAGTAACCGCGAGATGAAAAAGCGCACCGGAAACTTGCCTTTGTGGGCGGACGAGATCGTATAGCTCCGCGGAACGTATTGCAAGTTGTAGAATGATAAGATGGTGGGGTCAATATGGTTCTTGATCGTTTGCCTTACGAATTAGTTTGGCATCGCGCGGGCCCAGTGAGAGACAAAATCGATTGGAACTGGGATCAAGCGACTCGATGAGTTTACTTCTCCCGGTCGAGATCTTTTATCCTAGGAAAACTTCTAATTTTATACCTGGAATAGGTTTTAGATAATGTAAAGTAGGGTCATTTCTGTATAATTCAGATCCGATTTTAGATCTAGACAGGGGCAGATGCTTCCATTTTTTCTACTTGTTGGCTCAAAATAGGACTTAACTCGTATTAAATAGGATGTCCAATGTTGAAAGTGGAACTGAAACCGTGAAGTAGGGCCAAAATACGGCTGACTTAGATTACGCTGGGTCAAAGTAGGGCTCAAATTTCGACTAGGGTTCGGCTCCTTGTATTTACCGCGAGTTTGACTCGTGATTATTGTTTGGTCCAGGTTGTGAGCTACGAATCTCTCCGGTCGTTGTGCGGTAAGTGGTTGAAGACCCGGGAAACGCTTAAGTTCCAGGTGGCGAATCGGCCAGATTGTAAGATGGAGGAACGCATCGATGGCTCCGAACTACGGATAGGTTGGGTTAATTAGTGCTCCAGGTTCCGCCTTTTAGAGAGTACATGTAAGAAAAAAGGATTTGGAAAAAGGAGGAAGCGGTGAAGAAGGATACAAACCCTGAGAGCGGGCCAGGATCGCTCGGCGAGAATCTGTTCGGCTCGTCTGTGAAACCAGCTGTGGCCGCTGAAAGGATATCGGGTAATGGCCAGGAAGGAAGGGGAGGGAAGGACCGTGAAAAGATTCTGCAAGAGGAGAATCGAATTCGGTCCGACACTCCTCGACTAGCTGGATGGAACTTACGAGCTAAAACGGATACACGCGATGTTGCCTGGAGCTTTTCCTCAATTTACACGAATTCACAACCATTCGTATTCTCTCGCTGCGTCCGACGTTAATCCTTCTCCTCTTAGCTCCGCACGTCCCGGCTTTCTCCCCCTTCCTTTCTATTTAAAGACGTATGATTTAGTTTAAGGTCTTAACTGAATAATTAACGAGGCGGACTATAGGTTTAGCAAGAAACGCGTTCTGTCGGAAAATCGAGCCACAAATAAACCGACAAGAATAATTCCGCGTAGAATTTTAGAGAAACAGTCACGTTTCGAGCAATTACGATAACGTCCATTACTCGTGTTTTTGACAGAAGAATTAAGCCACAAAGCAGATCATGGAATTAAAAGCGTCGGTGAAAATGCCGAGCGAAAGTATCCCACGTGGAACACCGCCAGTTATTTGTAATAACATTCTATATGCATTATTAAGAATACCTTAAAATTTGAATCTACTTTTCCTATGCATACCTAACCGGTATGCTAAAGAGCTCTGTTTAGAAGATCACTTTACATTTATTCAGAGAGAAAACATTTATAATGACGTTACAACTCTGAGTAAAGGTTAGGATATCCATTCGAAATGGTGACCATTGCATCGCCATTGATGGTCTGCAATACTCCAATTTTATCAGCCATCGACTTACTTTGCGATCTCTGTGGATATACCTTCGGGCGTACTTCGACCGCCGTCAAAACTTATTCGACAATTACCCGGCAGCTATACCCTTACAAACGAGCATCATGACCGTTCGTTAATTCTCGCATCCAGCCCTCGTTCATCGGCCATCGGGCCGCAAAGAGGCATCCGCTTTGCGCCCGCAGGGGTGCGCATTTTCGCACACATCGGATACATGCATTATTTCGGGGGTAACGAATTCGCGCGTGAAATTGCCCCGATTAAATTGGTCATTACCGATTTGCGAAGCGGATCGCGAGGGATACGATCGGTGAAGGCCATCTGTTGTAACGGGGGAATTAAAACGAAAGGTGTGCCCTGCCGGACAGTTTTGTGGCACCGAGTCGATTGATTCGTTCGAGCAGCATACTGGATATCGTTTCACCGGTGCCATAGAACAATGGAGTTTAAAAATTGATCGGAATCCACTTTTGATTTCCTGAGCATACGACTGATTTTTATCGTGACTGCTCTAAATTTCGGGGTAACACTTCCCAGCTGATTTGCCCACAAAATACTTGAAACGGCGATAAACAATCGGCAACCAAAGAATTCATTGAAATCCTGTCGCCTAGGTGGATCTCTCCCGGCATACCCCGTCGAAAGTAGCGATGATGACCCCATTGAAGTCATTTGATCCCATCGATTTTAATTCTTCGAAATGTTGACCCAGAAATAAATTCTTTGTATCTCTGAGAGTATCAGTGGGTTAGTTTTTGACGAACCTTGCACTAGGAAATGAGATGTCACTTTCTTAAAATCGATCTGCTGAGGCCAGGGTCATTTCCGGGAAATAATCACAAAATAGACCCAAGATCATTACAAACTCTTTCACATTCACCGACTATTTTGGCACCAGTAATTTGACGAAAAAATAAATAGTCTGGAAGCATACCAGAGGGGAATTTCTTGCAATTTCCTCGCCTCTAACATCATAATTCAAGATGGTCGACTCACGATTTTACTAGGGTCTCAAAAATTGTACAGCGGTGGGAGAAAATCCGCCACCGGACAGTTTGACACGAAGATACAAGAGTAATAAAACTTGCACGGAGGACGGTTCTTTTCCGGTACAAGTAGGGATGTTTTAAAAACCACAAAGTTTGTCATTTTAAGGGTTTTCATAGTCGGATTTGCCCGACGTGCCCAAGAACATTCTCCTTTCCTCTTTTTCAATTCTCAGGTGGTCATCAAATGCGAGTCAAAGTCCTGGTTAGCTATCTTAAGAAACGGTAAACGAATGACTATATTGAAATGAATTATTCGCCTTACGGAAATGCTGCTTTCCGTTTAAATGTCGTAATTCGAAGCTGCTTAGAGGCGATGCCCAGCGTGGACTCGGCCTGCTTCCTGGACCCAGGGTCACCATATGCAAGGGCGAGTCGTTAAGAGATGACATGTGCGAGGGGCCGAGAAAAAATTACGTAAATTAGTGTCAATTGCGGGCACGAGGAGGTGAGAGATGACATGGGCGTAGCACAGGGTGAGGCTGGCTCATTCGTCGCGGCTCGCGTTGCGGGGTCCAGGACGCAAAGGGGGTAGTGGCACTGCGCGTGATTGATGAGGCAGTGATAGCGACGGGTCTGCACTCGACACCTCGCCACTGCCACCAAACAATGCATATTCATCGGGACGTATAAATAATGTCTGTTTAATACATAAATATACATTAGCGGCAGGGCCACTAACGCGGCCACTGCGCCCAGCGGCACCATTGGCCGCTGCGCGACCATTTCTGGCCCTTTCGGAGCCAGCGACCGACTCCTGATAGCCAGTGCGCCTATCAGTACCGATGTGTCGACCCTCCTTGTATCGGCTTCGGGCACTTGGTTTTACCTACGTTTTCCTCAATGGTCTGCAACGGACCCGCTAGATCCAACACTTTATCACGTGCGAGTGAAACTGTGGCTAGTCGAGGTCGAGGATGACCAAGGTACGAGTTGAGATCATTTCGAGATGTTCATGGTCTTGTCAACTCCCGGCTTTACGAATAATGAATTCTGAATTTTTATATAAGGGTTTGTAGGAGATGAAATTACCGAAGCGAAACCACCGCCAACGAGTCTATATTGTTGTAGATTTACAGAACATTAATTGGATAATTGTTCAAAACCGTAGATACGATCCTCGAGGAGGCGTATATAAAAAATGGATCCAAGTGCTCCGTTCTAAGATCCTTGACCAAGTGGCGTCCCGTCCACTGTTTGCAGGGACCGTCTTGGTCTAGCCGCATCAGTTGTTTAGGCCATGCTCATATCTTGTAAACATCTCGCCTTTCCTCGCCTATGATTCTGGGAATAGGTCCGCCCATGGACCTCCGATAATTTGCCTTGCTTCTTCGAAATATTTCTTTCAGGTTAAACGGAAAACCTAGAAGACTTGGAATTTTCGTTACATTTGAACTGCGAATAAAATCTGTGATGAGACTGCCGGAATCTTTTGGGTCATGGCAGCCGATACCATGATGGGTTTTCTCGTATTGAGGGTATAGTTACTTTGGCCACGTGAATATACTACACTTTCCTCGCTGATTTGAAATTAAGTGTCTACTATTGGAATCATCAATGCCTGAGTAATGTCTTTAAGGAGAGTTTTGGTTATATATTGGCAACATATTTTGTATAAGTTTTTAATCGCAAGCAAAGATGTAGGCACGGTACAGAGAGGGTGACCAACGTTATTTTTGGAAGCGTCTCGGCGAAGACCCAAACTCCGTGCTTTAGTTTCGATTTTGAGGCTCCAGCTTGAGGTGCCATGGGAAAGTTCGAAGGAAAAGGTGCAGAACACTTGAGCCACTTGGCTCGAGAGAAAGCGGGGAAAGAGGGCTTGAGAATGAAAAAGGATAACGGAAAACAGATTTGGCCGAGGGACGGTTTTACCGATTCCATTGAGTATGTAGGCGAGGATAGAAGTTCAATACTGTGCAAGCGAAATAGGGGTTATAAGGAGAGAATCCGGACGATATAAAAGTTCACAAAGGAAAGTGGTCGAGTTTACTGAAAATCTAGGCTAAAGATGTGACGAGAACAACATTCCTTCCCCCGGGTAATTCATCATCATCCATTATGTAGCTTTATTACATTATATAGTGTGCAATATGTTTTCATGGACGTCTATCGCTTCTTCAATTGCGAAGAGACACGGCTCATTACTCAAGAAAGAAATTAGATCCGGCGCGTGCAACGACGTTCCTTGCTCGTCGCCAATCGTGCGACACTTAAAAGACCCTGACCAGCAAAAGTGTCCGGGTGAGGGACGGTCGCCAGGACATACATAATCCTATTTTATGACTTGCAGTTCTCGGCAAGAAGGCGCTAACTCGGACCCTAGCAAGGGTAAATGGTCGTCGGCACCCAACTCTGACGATCGGGAAAGTGACTCGTGTGGGTACACGCGTCAATGAAAGGAAAGATTCTTTGCTGGATTGTTCATTTCCGAATTTTTTTAGAAACAATCTTCGGCCATTCAATCTTGACCATTCAAACGAGGGATCGTTCCATTTGACTGGATTATACGAACGAAAACATCCTCTCCTTATAACAGGAAACACCAATGGTCTTCGTCAATTGCACTCGAATCCGAAGTCGAACAGATGATTTGAATCGCTTCCCAAGCCCAATAAATCACGTACATTCCTCAAAGATTTAGTGTCAGGAATCTTCTAAGAGTCTTGTTTAGAATCCCTCTTCGACCCCAGCGCCGTGTCCCTTCTTAGACCTTAAGAAGTTTGCCTCTGTAACCCTAAACCATACGTCGCTCTTGTAACGTACATAGTACTTCCTCTTATCTTCCCTCGAAGAGTTCCACCCCATGGTTAAGGCACCCTTTTCCGTTGGTTCCTCCCATTCGCGTTTACCTCCTCAATATTCCTCCCCACAAAATTCTAAATTCTCTGGTAAGGAACTGATCCGATCTCTTAGGTCCGTTCAATTAAACTCCAAATAGTGGAACATTAACACTAGATCTAACCAACCCGTCAAAATGACTGGTTTCAGATGGCCCACCAAAGCAACAAAAGTCCACCGATAGTTCCAGTGTTAAGACAGCAATAACTTTCGGGATGCAACATTTATCTTCCAATTATGCAACTTCATAGTTGAAAGTTACAGACCAAATATTTCGACCCCCTCTTTGAGCGATAAGTTTTTTTAAATTTTTTCCATTATTCCACGCACCTTGCGTGACGTATCTCAATTGCGAGAGCAGTTTCTCTAAACCAGGATTTATGGCAGGACTGGTCTCTTTCTGTTCATGTCTCTGACCAAAGAGAACCGAGGAAGCTTATGGTGACCAGAGTTCTGACTTGTGGCTCTTCCTCGAAAACGGATTTCGCGGTGGAAAATCATCTCGACCAAAGACCTCGAGTCGTGTGTGCACGCGAACGTGTTCGCGTGAGCTGGCTGGTCACTTTCAACCCCAGAAAGTCCCATGGGAAACGTTCCGTTTTCCCTGGATCGTTCACCCGTGATGCCAAGGCGTTAGTACGTTGCCATTGAACGGAACCATTTAACGATGGGGTATAAACAATGTAGCTGCATGTGCCACCCAATCAAATATATGGCACAGAAGAAGTTATTTTACTTTCCATATTTTTTTTAATTCTTTTTCGTTTTCCTCTTTGATCCGAGAGCGACATTGCTCCCAGAAACGATGTTGTTCTCCCACCCTCTAAAACTATGGTGACACTACAGCCAGATTAGTTCATATCAGACCAGACTAGACCAGATCAGATTCGACTGAAACAAACATATGACTTCTTATAGACGTGGCTTCATTTTGTCCTTCAGATCAGATCAGATCAGATAGGGAGGTCTATCGATAGGGATAGAAAGAATAGGGACGAATGTGTTTGTTTCAGTAGGATCTGTTTTAGTCAACTCTGGTCTGATCTGAACGAATTTGATCGGCTGTAATGTAGCCATAGCTTACGTCAGGCCGCACACCAAAAATGCATACAAGCACCTAGCACATGCTTCAAGAAGCATGTAATAGATTTATATGTTTGTGTATATGTACATGTGAAGAAGTGTTTCTTTTCCGTGGAGTCAATCGATAGTAGCGTATCTATCGAGAGTCTATTGAGATCAGGGAGCAGTCGCGAGTTTTGCCACGTCGTGTACTTCTCGTTGCATTACGTCTAGTTTTCGAAATGAAGTTCAAATAATCTTCCACAAATAAATGTAGGGCAAATACCTGACTTTTGTGTTTGATTCGATTCGGGGCCCGAAACTAGATATTTCGACCCTGCCGATCATGCGCCGATGAACGAGATTACAACCTTAGACCATATATTCCTAGACCTCGCATTGGACCTCCCACTCCCAGATTTTCTGTAAACATAATGGCTTTAAATGTGTGGGTGAGTCGTCGGGGCACGTGGTACATTCGTTTACCTCTTCCACAACAAGACGGTCTACATAAATATATGGTCTAAAATCTGATTGGGTCCGACTGCCGTCGGCACACGTGGTCCATGTGGTATTCGAGTTTACCTCTTCCACTACTATGCGAAGTCTAGATATTTATGGTCTAAGATTACAACGAGTTAATTACGTTTTCTAGCAACAAGTTACGCAACCACAAGGATATACGGTTCTTCTAAATCATTCGGGTAGTTTTACGAGGTTTTCTCTCGGAATCCGAACACTGTGTAACTCAGTTTGACCTGAAAGTTCTCATCCACTTGTTTCTGGAGTTCTAAAGAAAAGAATGGAAACCACTCCCTGGTCGATGTCAACAATAACGATGAAGCATCCTACCTCGAAGCCATTAGCGGGTAGACAGAAAAAGGGCCTTTATTGAATCTCTCTCGACCCGAGCAAGGGGTGATAATTTACTTTATCGCTACTTAGGTATTATTACTACAATACCATTTTCTTCCGAAGAAAAGTCTCGAGCTGCCATTCAATCCCCTTAACAAAATACGCTAATTAAGACAAGCGTCAATGGCTCTCTTCTCCTCCTTTGCCAGCTCTTTTTACTCCATGTAGAGTATTTTATTAAAATCATTGCACAGCTTCTTCAAGCTCTGTGCCTCCTACACTTTTAAATTCTGATTATTCAAATGAGGGGTTATTAATATTATTACTTCCGTTATTGGTCTCGTTGCAGTTGATCATCGTAGGGGGTTAATGGATCAAGATGGAACGAGGAACACGTTTTTGGGTGGAATCATTCATGGAAAGGGATTCATCGAGCGGAATTTTACGTAGGCACGGTCACGGGCCAGGACATTCACGTCATAATGACAATGTCAATATATATGGTAAATCCGCGGATAAACACAGAACGCTTCGCGGCGGGAAATCCTTGCGTCGTCACCTCGGAGTGTGTGGGAGTCGAGGACGGTTCGATGGTGCGCGTTTATGCTCGTAAATGTGTATGTACACACGTTAATTTTGGTAGAGCAATTCGGACACGACGAGGGGATGAGAATAGCTACCGCTTCCACCGTTACCCTGTGTATACCGCGCGCACTCGTCCGCCATTAAAACCGAGCTCGTCTGTATGCTGAAAAAATAGGATTATGTAAATTGGAAAGGTATCACCCCCGGAGCGGGCTCGACCCTTCAGAACGCGCTTCGTTACGATATTACGAGATGTTTTGGGGCTATATGGCTACTCGCGATATTAAGAAGACCACTTGGGGTGGGTCCAAGAGATGTTCGTGGCGAAAGAGGTGTCGAGTAGTTGACGACGTTCAGTTTCCACTACAGGAAGGAACTGAGCAAATTGAAACTGGGATTCAGGAAAAGTTGTTTCGTTCAATTTGGTACTTTCTTTCAACCTTTCTCTGCAAGTTTGGTATTGTTCTATATACCGGAGAGTGCAAACAAAATTAGAAAATGGCATTCGGACATTTTCATGTGAGACGCTTTGAATGTGAAATTATGTTAATTAATATTGTGGAAGTGGATACGGGTTTGCGTTTGTGTTTTGGTCCATTTTAGTAAAACAATATGTATACTTTGCAGTAAAAAATGGTATAATTTAAAACGTAATTTCGTGACTGGTATGGAGTAATAGTGGTTACTAACGAAAGTTATATATCGAGTAAACTTGTCCAGTATTTCGTGTTTCACTTCCAGTTCGTAAAATGTTTGAAACTGTAGCTTTCGAATTTACATGTACGTTATCCTTAATATCTGTAAATACCCACTGACTGAAACTTGTGTCCTGTCTGGATATTTTATTTTTGTCCACGACGCGTTGCGGTCATAAATTTTGATCGGTGAAGGTTTTCAGCTATTGCGAATAGCACGTATATATTTCTAATTTTTATTCACGTTCGATTTTAGGTTGTTATGCGTATCCGCAATGCGCGCCATTTAACATTTCTCTAAATTTTACAATCTCCGAGAATCATTTCGGGCAAACAAAGGATCACAAAGAATTGACCCTTGACTCTTTGGGTAGGCTCAAAAATGGTTTCCTCCTTTTTAGAACCGCGCATTTTCCGTTTTCACAGCAGCCCACAATCTACCAATCAAGTTTCGTTATAAGAGGACGGAGATGGATCGGCGCAGAGCCGTCTAGATAGAGTCTGGTTCATAGGATTCGATGTCTGATAGGTGCCGGCATTTACGGGCCAATCAGCAATCTTCGGGATGCTTCTGGTGTATCCAACCCGGTTCTGCCCAATCGATGTTTCGAAACGCGGGGAAGAGGCCTGTCTGAAATAACTTTTATGAGACTCTCGTGTGCTTTCGTACGGAACACTAAAAAATGTACGAAATGTACCAACGCGGGAAACCGAGTCATTTTCTATTAACTGTGGCGTA
This sequence comes from Orussus abietinus, assembly GCF_000612105.2. Classification (NCBI taxonomy): domain Eukaryota; kingdom Metazoa; phylum Arthropoda; class Insecta; order Hymenoptera; family Orussidae; genus Orussus; species Orussus abietinus. The sequence continues at coordinate 227,782 of NW_019394305.1, forward strand.
ACGACGTTCTTATTGGGAATTGGGTATTAATTCATAACGTGGTTATGGGTCACGGTTATAGAAACATGCCGGCATTTACAGGCCAATCAGCAATCTTTGGAATGCTTCTGGTGTATCCAACCCGGTTCTGCCCAATCGATGACCAAAGACGTTCTTATTGGGAATTGGGTATTAATTTATAACGTGGTTATGAGTCACGGTTATAAAAACGATTGGGACAAAATTACCGCGAGTGTCGACACATTTGAAATGGGCTGCTGGATGAATTATGTATGTATACGTATATATTTCTACATTAATTAAACTTAATATTTCGACGAGAACTATAGAGTGACGCGTGTCAACAGAAAATCTTTGCCATTTAATACATCAAGAGGCAGAGAACATTAATTGTTCATCGAGGTATATTTCACGGATAAATGAAGAGGCCGAAACTGGTATTTACTTGAACTATTCAAAATTTCAGTTGCAGCCCATAAAAAAAGACGACATATGTTTAGAATTGTGCATATATTCGGCATGCATTTAATTAGATTAACATTTTGGATTAAATTTTCAATGCAGGAAGCATACTCGTATTATATCCTTCCTCCAATTTACATCCCAAATGCTACTTCATACAGATAAAAATGTAACATTTATAACAATATTCCAATCGATATCTCATCCGTATATTTAATTTAACTTCGTCCGCAGTTAAAGCGAAAATATATTAACGAAAATCGATTGGTTTGTCTTTAATCGCAGTAAGAAGAACGGTGACCGACGGAGTTTTCGAAAAGTCAGGCATGCCGGTCCACCCAGTAATTGAATTTTCAACTATTCCTCCGGGCGAAAGCGACCTGTTCCGATGATGTGCATAATATGTTAAACGAATGCGCCGTTGGTTCCATAGTTTTCGAGGGCGAGCGGAGAACTAGTTGGACGTATCGGATCGCGCCGTTGAGTGGAAAATGGAAACGGCACTCGTTGCAGGCCACGCTTTATTAACTTTTATGGGTCCCGACATTCGGTTACATGCTTCACTCCCTGCCACCACCACTGACACTATAACCGTATCGCTGATGCAGCACCGAAATATATGCACATACACGTCGGTGCATCGAGACTCGTAGGTGCTGGGACGTGGTCCAGCCATGGTGCAATTTCTGCTCTCTACTCATCGCATGGATTAAATCGCCAACAATGTCTTCACTTATTGTTAGTCGCCGCTGACAATCAGTGGAGACCCTAGGAAAGACCTAGGTTAAACGTATCACGAGACAATTGTAACAAACGGTAGAAATTTTCTAAGTGAAACTTCTTCTGGCACGGTAGTACGCGTAAGTTTGCATGCCACAAATAGGGCTCTATTCCGAATATGAAACGTTTTATTTACCGTCAATTTCAATTTGTTTGTAGAGTTTTACAAACTTTTATAAAATGTTAAATTTCACGAGGGTTAGTGCTTTCCGTAGACCCTCCATATTCATGTTGAAGAATAATTAATAATATCTAGTAATTCTCTTTAACTTAGAAGTTTCACTCAAGGCCACGCACCGATTTCTTTTTCGTCAAACTCGTAAAAGAACGCGGAGACAATGGAAGCTTTCCATTGACGGTAGGTTTCGTTGCGGGATGAATTTTTCGCAATACGGCGATATTTTCAGGAGTTCAATATTTACTACACGCACTAAATTTGGGAAGGATATAAATTCGTAAAGTCGTAAAAATTGTCAGCCCATTCGGGTGCAAGTTTTAGGACGTAACGTCTCGTCCGATGCGTGGGTTTACGCAGTTTCGCGAGTCCTTCCCGGGGCGGTAACGCGTCTCGGCAGTTTCGATCGCGTCGAAAAAGTCTCTCGAAACTTGGCACGATATCGCGCGTCTTATCTCCCTCGAGGAGGTCCTCGAGTATCGTTTAGCCGACCGTATTACCGGCACAATTCCGAAGCCCGAAGTTCGAGGGGCGAAGTTATCGACCACGGGCGAGAGTCCCGCGAAAGTACCTACGTAGCCCCGGCGGAAGTGCGCAGGGAGGAATTCCGAGGGGCGCGGAATTCCGCAATTGCGCGGCACCGGGACACGCGCGGTAATTGGAGGCTCGCGAGAGAGAGGTGGACATTTGCACCGGGGCGAAGGTCCCGGGTGAAAATCAAAAGTGGGCGGGCGCACCCCCGGGGAAAACGTCCCGCGCCATAAAGCGGCCCCGGCCTTCCCGAAGTCCTCGAGTCCGCTTCTCGTCTCGTCCCATTCTCGACTCACCGGCGAGTCCGTATTACGCGAGCTATGTAAATGAATTTCGTTTAATTATCCGAGGGCTCGGGGGGCCCAAGGGGTGGCGGCCACCGAGAAAGGTAGTCCAGGGGGAACGAAGGGGCGGCACTCGCTACGGTTAAAGGCTGCCCCCTAAATTCACTGCGACGGCACTTTGCCAGCTCTAGGATTCTCTTTTCCTTCCCCGCTTCTCCGACCAAGCGTGGGTATCGAACGCGGCGAGGAGGACCTCCGAGAGGTGGCCACTTTGCCTCCCCTTTTTCCGATCCCCCCGATTCTTTCCCGATTCTTCTCCAATTTTCCGGTTTCGAGGTCGAGGGTCGCCCTTGCGGGATTTTCTGTGCTTTGCGCCCCCTCGACTCCTGCTATCCCGTTCCTCGTTGTTAACCCTTTCGATCGTACGGGAGACTATAGGCGCCCATCGTTGCCCGCTCACCGTATACCATGGGTGGCTATGATATGCAATTTTGCATCCACTCATAACTTTGTTAGACTCTTTTCATCTTGTGTTTCTTTAACTTTTTGACCGTACGACTACGATGAACGTTTGTCGTGACTGCTCCATATTCTAGAGTCGTTTTCGCAATTCAAGGGTCCCTACAGCGGATGCATCCTGGAGAAAGACATCCGAACCCTGTGATCACCGTTCGTAGTTGCCGGTGTTTTGTTTCGCCAAATGGGAAGGTTTCCCATCTCCAAGATACATTGCGTTGCCGTCCCTGCAATTCGTTTTCCTGTATCCTTACATTAACGTTTCGCTGGATTCCGTTTCTTAAGTCACACATGATATCGTTACATTGTTAAAAACTTCTCGATATTCTAAACTCTTCCGAATATAAATGCGCATTACCGGAAATAGTGGCGCTCGCGATAGGAACCGGATAAACGTGAACCACGTTTTGAGGAATATCCTTTCTACTGGAGAATTCGTACAAAAGTATTCAAAGTTTTTAACGGAACGATAACATGAGATAAGGAATCGGCACAAGTGTTAATAAATTTACTGGATCGTCCTCGATCGATCCAATACCGTATCGTAAATTTAGAAACAGACTTAGATTAACTAATAAGTAATTTCTACAGCGCTAACGGTGCGAGCGTACCTGCGCTCGCGATAATTTACATCTTTAGCGCTTAAGCCTAGCTTTCTTAATTTCGGCACGTACCAATGAGTGGCGATTTGTCACCATATTTCTTAAATCCTTTCCAAGTTCCTTCTCGGAAGTACTTCTCTAGGAGTCCATCTTGCAGTCCCCACCTACACCTCCTTGACTGCAATGACTTCCCTTCCTACGCTCCTTTGCAACCAATCGGCTGTATGCAAAATGCAGTCTATTTTTTTTCTCTCGACCTATCCTCGGAGATCCTCATAAAACTCCACTCTCTCAAAACTTTCTCCGAGGTCTCGATTCTCCGAGATCTTCATCGAAAAGACAGAATCTGTTCATCCTCCAAAAAAAGCATTTTCTCCGGTACCGACGCGACTAAGCATCAGTTCAAACGTGAACACTTTCGCTCGGGTCGTAAAACAATTACATTCTCACACGGTTCGCTGCTCCGCAAACGCAAATCAACGCTAATTATCACATGAAAAATACTCGCGTGAGTTTCCGTTAAAGTTAGCGCAAGATCCATCGCACTGTAGTGCACGGTACATTTACTATAACGCGCTTTTCACGAAATACATACAATTGTGTTTGCGTAACTGATTGACAATCCGTACATTCGATTTGGTATATAAATTCGTGAATGAGATTCAGTACCCAAGGTGGTGGAATATGACTATCTAATTTTTTACGGAAGTCTAGATGTCACCAAGGTATATGTTAAAAATCGTTCATCTTCTGACCAATCGCAGCCGCCGTAGGAGAGAACCACCCTTTGGTTTCGTTTTGGCTTTTCCAATTTTGATTTCCTCGTCCTCTGGTACCGCTCCTCTGTCTCCTCCACTTTCCATCTACCTGCCTCTTGCTCTTCTCCTCTGCGTGCCGCTCGTTCGCCAGTCGTTAACCCGATTCCGACCTTCCATTCCCTGTGAAGCCGACATTCACGTTTCATAGTCCTGAACTTTTTGGCTCGTCGAATGAGAAGACTCGCCGAATCGACCGTGCACCGCTTTACAATCGTTGCAACGCGTTCCCTACCCTTCGATTAACCATTGTGCATTCTGATAGATTCTCGTCCAGAGATCAATGGGTACCGAGAGTTCAACTGCAGACGCTTTAACGTAATCTCTCTCCGAGTGCTCCGAAATATAGGCTAGTGAGCGATATTAAATATAGCAGAACCTCCAGCAGGCGAATAAATTCTTGAAAATTCAAAGTGCCAAGTAAGAAAACCCAAAACTGGTAGTTTTACTTGAAAATATCTTCCGGAATTACGTAATAACTCCATAATACAATTTTTATTTCGCGCAAGGCAGGTCGAACAATAAGCTATGAAAATCAGCACGGCTTGCAAGGATTTATTTCTCAGTAAGTAGGACCGAACATGCCTCATTAGTAGAAAGTAATTTTATCGCATGAACGTTCGAGTTTAGGAAATTGTTAGTTGTGTAAACTTTTTGGCAAGACAAGCGGTGATCCGTGAAGGAAACGCGACTGATCCATCTTGGGGAAATTGTAGGATCCAGAAAGCCGTACTGAGAGGAGCTTTATCTAAACTTTAATATGCATCGTACTTCCTCCTTTATGTGCATTAGATTTTGCTCCCTCGGGATCATCTTATGGAACTCGAGATAAGCTTGAAAACTGCCAGATAGTTACTTCCTCTTGAAGGGGTTGAAAAGTTATACCGTCGAGTACCATCGATATTCCGAACCCGTGGAATTCCACTCCAGGGATTCAATCGCTCGGTCGTTGAGCTATTAACAAATCGACCTTTTGTCCTGGCAATTTTATGATTATTCTTTTCTAATTAGAAGATGGAGGGTCGAAGGAATAGCGATTTCTATTGATAACATTTCTATAGATAGTTTCCATTTCAAATTTCCTAGGAAATCCGTCACGGAGTTTGTCCTGATTTTCCATTCTCGAAATCCGACCGTAACGTTTGAAGACACGAATGCTCCAGTTTGGCAAATGGAATGCTTGCGAAACGTTTGGCCATTCTTCGATTAAACACAGCACTCCGTGATTGATTCTTCTCCGGGGGTCAATCGCTCTGGAATTTCGACAGTAGGTGTTTTAGCGTAATTTCTCTTCGGATGAGTTCGTTGTTTTCAGGGGAAGAAGTCACTGTAGAGTCAGACTAAAGGTGCAAACTATTACATCCAACTGCATCCTCGTCGATGGCGATTGCGATTGCCGATCAAAAGCGGATTGTAAGCGCTAAGCTACACGGAGAATAATACAATTTCGGAATTAACAATCATTTCCTTGATAATATATCTAAGTTAAGATTCATCATGAACACACCAAATCTTTTAGAACGAGTTGTAATAAATCAAACAGATTTCGCACAGGTAATTTTAAATGTCAATTACTTTAGGTGCGAGCAGGATCATATTTTTTTGTTTTACACCCCAGTCTTTGTACTGTAGCGTTGTTGTCCGTTCCTGTTTGTTGTGTGTATGAAACGAAATATTCGGCACGGGACTTGAAGACGATCAGAAAATGGTGAAAATCATCTTCAATAATTCGGGGTCGTAGATTTCAGAAATGTCATTTGTTTTTTGATCGGGCTCCTCTGGAATCTTATTCAGGCTCCCCAATTTCAACATTTTGTCATTACATGGGATCTCAGTTTCAAAATTTTATCGATTTTAAAATGGAAACTCGAGGGTTTTTGATGGCGCTACTTTCGAATCCGCAATTAGTTTAATCTATCTGTTTCTTAACCTTATTTTAATGATGTCCGATGGCCCACATTGACATTAATTCCACTTACGAAACAGTCGTCCTCTTAATTTATAATATTATGCGACAGTGAATGTGGTTTCGTGCCTACAATCTCGTCTCCTAGGAGGATTTTCTATACACAGTTCAACCATTTTTTCATCGCTATAACTTCGTTTCCCGTAATAGGATCCCAGACCTCTGGTTTAAAACCATCCATGGATTTGTGGCGAATAACTCACCCGCACAAGAATCTGATTTTTCCAGAAAAGTGGACCCAACTCCTCTCGCCTTAATACCACATTTCCCCTGAAAATCCATATTTTCGGTCCACGTATCCGCGCTTATCCATCGGGCCATATTTCAAGAACTAACCGCGCAGATTAAAGAGGAGTCGCCATTCGTCATCCCATAGACGTCTACGACTCCTTTCTGACGAATAGCTTGGAAGCCGTTCGAGTTTCGTATCCCCCTATACGACGTTGGCGCTAAAGAGCCACCCCCACAGCCCATTCTTCAGTATATATTTATGTGAACGCGAATGGCCAGAAGGAGACGCGATCTCGCGGTCGTGACTTTTTAAGGGTAGAACTTTATTTCCACGCCAATTAGCGGAGATCAGTGGCCGACATACGACAACCCGCAGGGGCGAAATCCTTTCTCCACCCCTTTCGGAGACTCGAGCCGCCGGATTAGAACGCGAATCCCCGGTTCGGTGGGGTGCCAATTTCCCTCGGCCGAGCCGGGGGTGGGTTATGGGGGGATTCAGGTGGACGGTCGGAGGGGTAACTTGCGCCCTGCGGATGGGCGTCCGCACTTTCGCGGGTATTTCCGGCTGGCCGGCGGGGGTGCCTCGCGCGAGAAGGAAAAAAGGGGAGAACGAGGAAAAAGGGAGTAACGACGGGAGCCGGGGTGAAAGAGGGAACAAACATCGACGCGGCGTCACCCTCGCGGGTGGCGAAACCGGCAGTGGAATATATTCTGCCTCGGCCACCCACGACGCGCACGCGCCGGCCCTCTCCGTCTCTCACACATGCGCACGTTATAAAATGCTCGTTATAGTTCGCCGGCGGCCCGAGCGGGGTGAGGAATTTAATTTAGAACTTGATTTATATTTTAGCAGGCCATAAAATGGGGAAATAATTTGTCCCCCGAACGCGCACGAGATGGGGCACCTCTCCACGAGGGCGGCGCTCGCGTCGCCCCCGAGGTCGCCTCCACCTGCGATCCTCCGAGACTTCTCTACCCCTTTATGGGGTGCGTTGCGTCCCGTCCCGGAACTCATACCGGAGGAACGTATCGCCTCCTGTGCGATTGACGTCACGTCATCCTTTCCACTCCTTGTAAGTATCGCATAAGTAGGTGGAATTGAGTAACCCCGCGAGACGTTTCCTTCGTGTGACTTCCCGGACTATAAATTTCAGGGGCTTTTGAATCTTGTATACAATGTATGCTGAAATCACTATACCGAAAGAATACCCGAGGAAAGGCGGGAATATTTTTCCTAATAGCGCCGGCTAACTGTTTCCGCGTTAGAGCTGGATTTAGAGAAACATCCTGCCGCGTATATTAAAGAAATCACCATTTCCTTCCACTACGGATAGTTCAACGCGAACTGAGTTCACGTACCCAATCTTTGAAACCACCTGTGCTGGGCGAAACGATTACTTCCCAGAAAAACGAATGTGCAGAATTGATCCAAAGTATTGAGAATATGAACGAAGATCATATCACATTTCGGATAGAGCATTGTATCGAGCTCAAATAACGTGGTACTTGATATAAAAAATTCTTAACGGGGAATAAACGTTGTTTGAACTTGACGCAAGAACATCGGTAACTGTTAAAGGTTTGAGAAAACTCATGTACGTCCTGATCATTCTATTAAATTCCGATTTGCCACAAGAATATTATTCATTCTTTCAAAGTCTTCCCCGCTCTGAAGTAGATCAACTTTTCATTCTGACCCCGTTATATCGTCGAGTCAAACGGACGTGGTCCATTGATTAATCGGCTTATAGAAATACAGTATAGTCTGCAATGTACCTTAATTTCATTAGACTTCGTTTTGTCGACAGTAGCCAGATCTACTGGACGAAAGAATTTCGGTTTTTCTAGAAAGTGATTTTCCCGCTCAGCGGGAAGCGAGCAATGCATCGGGGTGGACTCAATGGAGCGCATTCCGGAGTGCCGGACCATCGGCCGTCTCCGAGGCTGCTCCGTTCCCGAAAGAGTGGCAATCTTCGGCTCATCGCGAACCGTGGGCAGAGCCCAGAGGGTCGGTGCCGGAAGCGGGAGGGAGAGGTGGCGGATTAGAGGCGAGGCGTGTCAGAGGGATGCGACTTCTCGGGGTCGTAGCCGCGGAGACCGAGGGATTCATTAAGGTCGGATGGAGGCGTTAATATAGTGAACATTGCCGTCGGGGACTTCATAGGCACTCGGGCTCTCGCAAGACACGGATACGAAGATCCTCGGTCGGGTCGCGGGGTGGGGTCGGGTCGGGTCGGGGGTCGGGGGTCGGGGCGGAGAGTTAACTGCTAGGCGGAGGCGAGGATCGCGAGCCACGGGGCGTAGCTACGCAGATGAGGCCATGAAGCTGAATTACGCGGGCCTCACCCCGCGAGACGAAACTATTAGCCAAGATTTAGATACGACTCCTCGCCACCCCCGACGCCCGCGGACGGGAAGCCGGCTCGCTTTGTCCGTCCGCACTTTGTCTCACGGGCCGCCATTAATACGCCCACCTAGGCCGGCTCCCTGTCATCGAGTTTCAATCAGGACGGCAATATTCGCCCGTTAATTTCATACGTCGTACGCCGCCGATATTGCCGGGGACTCGGGCTTAAACCACCCCCGGTTCGATTCCAGCCCCCGTTACGAGCCGGCCCGCCCCCGGATGCCCCCGGATGCCCCCGACGAGCCGGGCCCCGCTTCCCGGGGACTGTCGGCAGTAAACGCAAATTGGAACCTTCCCTAACGTCGAATTGGAACCGACCGCGGCCACTTGGCGGGCGCGACGACGACGAGCCCCCCTCCGGGACGAGTACTCGCACCGACCGCGGGTTTTAGAGAAACTTGACGTACTTAAGTCGAACCCCCTCGCCCTCGCGCGTCTTCTCGGGGAATTATGCGAGACGAGGAGCGAGCTCGGCCCCGCCCTCGTCGAGACCGTCGGGGGCTCTTCCCCCCGAGAGAGGATAAACGGGGAGAGGAGCTCTCCTAGACGGCGGCCTCTGAATCACGGCCACTGTCACGCGTCCCTGGGATGAGGAATTTTAATTTAGATTGGATTCCCCCGATCTAAATTAAACTTCCCGATCCGACTCGTCCTCCCCGCGATCCGCCGCGAACTTCGCAGCTGGCGGACCCACTGTCACGAAACGACTTCCAAAATAAAAGTCGCGATCGCGACTCCTCGAACCCTCGGACTTCCGCCTACCCGCTGGACGCTTATCGGTCGCGCCGATTACGCCGTTCCTTCTTCCTCGCGACCGACCTCGTTGGACGTATCATCAGGGATGAGGCAATTCCCCCGAGAGCGACCTCGCGGGGTATGTACCCGAAGAGAGCCGGGTTTTGCGGGCGTCTTGCGAAACGAACGTGGCTTCGGGGAAGATCGCGTTATCCGGTGCTTTAACGGGGTGAATACGGTCGCGGAGGTTTTATGGCCCGTGACTGATTCGCGTTTAGGCGCGCGCCCGCGCCCCGCCGCTCAACGGGAGGAACCGAGCGGAAGGTACTTTATGTACAGGTGAATTTGCTACGGCCCTGTTCCGCGGTAATCTGCTCGGCAAATGGAAACGCTCTCATTGAATTACGCTCTCGGCGGGCACCGGTGCTCGCGTGCTCGTGTGGGTGCCCACGTACTTCTACGAGCACTTCTCGGTGCGCGAACGTCCGAAGCGGTTCCGGTCGGTTGGCGCACCGGCCGCCGCAACGAGCGCGGGACGTAAGCGTTTCCGCCCCCGCGACGAAAGTCTTTTACCCTTCGGAAACGCGCGGCCCGCCGCTCCTTTTCGGGCTTGTCCGCTTTTCAGCCACGCGACCTTTTATCTTCCACTCGGGCTTAACTGTAGACAACTCGCTACGCTTTAACGGCGCCGGGGGGGAACGCGAAAGCGCCGTTCGTGCCCGGAGGGTCCGTCCCGGAATTGACGCCGCTGGGTGGCCGAGCGTCGTTCGCGAACTCGGCGGACGAAAAAGTCACTTATTTTGAGATTTCGGTTCTACGCGTACGACGCATTTTGTTTCCTTACACTTTGTACCGCTTCGTTACCTACGTACGTTGGTGGATCGCGATCGATTCCCATTGTTGGGCATCGTTGCCTTTCCCGAAAAGGATCGGACTTGGACGACATTTTCGACGGAGTTCGCGCTTTTGTCGTTTGCGCCTATGAGGCGACGTGTAAGGAGATTAGTAGTTTTTTTATTCGTCTTTTTAGAACATCTAAGCTGCTCGAGTTGCTTTTGGTTAGTCATTTCGGATCAGCCTCGAAGTCGCTCCAATCGTCGATTCACTTGTTGATTTATGTTTCGGACGTTCGTGATGAAAATTTAGTCGTCGATATTTGTCTGGGATGAAAGCGGTCGTGGTGAAGGATTGCGATCTATTCTGTAATAAATGCAACGTTACTTTGCGTCATCGGTCGTTTGAAAGATCGTATTAATATGTCACGCTTATCTCATCTTTCCTTTTAATTCCAATGTCCCATGTACATATTGTAACATGCCGTACGCGACAAACCTGCTTCTTCTCGGTATGTCTTATTGAGAAATAAATATTTATCAAATTTAAATGCCGAATTTTGGAGTTAAGTACTTGGTGCCGTTCGCAAGTGCTTTTTAATCTGGCGCAAAACTCTACCGAGTTTCCTGATGTTAGTCTCCTACAAAACTTCATCCATTGAACGTATCATTTCTTAGAATCTCGGCTATTTGTTATAATATCTTTTGCATAAGTGAAATATACCGTTAAGAAGTATGCGCGGAACCCAGTATCCGTGTCTGCGTATGATCCATATAGATTTTGTTCAGTTGGGTCGTTCACCTTTGTCGCCTCGAGCACGTGAGGCTGCCATCTCCTTTCGGGCTTGTCCACTTTTATACCGCACCGACCTTTTATCTTCCACTCGAGCAAAAATATAGTTCCGCCAACTTATGGACCTTTTATAGCAGCGACAGTAGTGGGCGGAACGAGATGAGATATGAGACGAAATCCGGTATTTGTCTCGGGTTAAATTAAGGTTTTTCTCGTGCAGTCTCAACACGGAATAGGACGGTCCATCTCGCTTCATGAAACGGTGACGGTTTAATTTTGATTTACCGATTAACGATTTGTATCGTCTCCGAGGATCCGTTAAAATTGAACAAATCAGTCGATGAATTGATTATCGCAAGTTAACAATGTTCCTATTCGGATTCCACACTTTTCCTCCCTGAATAATAAACAGATATCGTTATAATATCGATGGCATGTCATGGGGTTTCCTCTTTCATTAGCGCAGCACCCTGCGAAAATGTTGACGGTTGTAATTCCTTCGTATCATTCCATTGTCCCGACGATAATACGAGCAATAAATTCCCGTCGACGGAACAATTCGTATTAAACTTCTACCCATCTACAAGAGAATACAATAATTAATATACCCGGCCACGTCATTCCCATTCGGGCAATAATTGTAGACTTCATCGATCGTTCGGATAGTTGATCGGGCGATCAGACCTTAATTAGAACGAATATTATCCCCTGATTTTCCAACCTGTCGATACGGAAGCTGAGCGCCAAAATTGTTCACTTCGGACGAGGCAAGCGCGAGCCGATCTATTCTCCGACCAAACACAGTCGCTGCATTTATTAATTACTGTCGTCGTTGCCATGTTACTCAATTAGACAGGGTCGGCTAAACCGAATCTGCGTTATCCTTCCCCCTCTCAATTCTGTAATTAAATCCCCTGACACGTGTCTGGTGGGCTATTTTCAAAATTACGTGGAAAATGCCCGCGATAAACAGAGATAACCATTGTTTTCACGGCAAGGATGTTTTGTACACTTTGTTATAATGTGCATCATACTGATTATACCATTTATTATTCAGAAATATGACTGTGCGGATAATATTTTTAACATCAGGCGATTTGGTATCGGTGTAATTGGACGTTCGAGGGTATAATGCGACAATTATTCTGATAAAATGTTTTTACTGGGCATCTATCGCTTTGATGGGAGATATTGATCAAGGTGATTTGGGATAAATATTGTATAGGTTACTGCCGCAGGATCTAATTTAAGACACTACTGCTGCTTTACTAAAGTCAGCCAACGGTTAATTGAAGAGGCAAAACGAGGGCTTCTAATTAAATTGTGATAACGGCAACTTCGTGGAATCGATAATGCCCGCACACGTAAATGTTCGATGAGCGAGCCGGACTTTTAAATGGGTGACGCACTTCGGCAGAAGTTCATTATGTTTTATTCTTATTTTCAAAATGGCGGAATTAAGCTGAATCGAAGCGCGAAAAACTGAGAACTTATAATAAGCTCTTTTGCTGGAGTTACCTACGGAATCACCAGCTGCTTTCGCGAATCCGAGAAAATATCGAAATGGCCTTTTATAATGGCAAAAATGTAGAATACTCCAAGCCCTTCTTGCAATTAGTTACAGATAGTTTGTGTAAATTTATAGAGGTTGGGCATACTTTCGAATTTTGCAAGGAAAATTTTTTGGACATCGTCTTAGGAAGACGAATAAAAAATACAACGGTGACAAATATAAAAGAGTTGCATTTTGCTCGAAGGAACTGTGCGGGGGTGTGCGTTTTCTTACATCTATACAGTACGTCTTAATATATTGACCAATTGTTTTCGCTGGAAATTTCAGGCCTAAATTTCTTAAATAAATCTAAACTTATCCTGCGTGATAAGCTCCTGTATTTTAATTGACTGCGTAAACGCGTAAGTTAAACCGAAACGTGTCAAGTTTGACGCAAAGTAATTAGGCGAGCAAGCTCACTGTCAATGTTTGCCGTCTGTCTCTGATATATACCGTAACTACTTCCACCTTCCAGTAGGGTGAGATTATACTTACTCAGGCATGTAAGAAATGTACTAAAAATCTTTTAAATTTACACCTGTAGTGAACGTAACGTTGCAATTTAGTATCCAGCTAAACTTTCCAAGGTGAAACATTTACTTTCACTTCTTTGAAAAAGTTTTCCAATCCACGATAATATAGTTAGCTATGAATGCCACGAGTCTACAAATATAATCAAGGAATTCCATTTTTTCGGATTTAGACGTATTAAATGAACATTAGATATCAATTATAGAAATTACCAACACATCTTACATAATATCTTAAATTGCTTCATTTCGATAAAGTCAACCATACCTTCATTCAAAGTATCACCCGTTCAATATATTTCTAATTTACGTCGCACGGTTTATTATCCCTTGTAACGCGTAAAACAATAATTGTTTCGGACGATCCTGAAAACATCGGAAAAATTCAACTTCCAGTCATTTCTTGCGACCATAACGCATCTCCTTAACGCCGTTTTAGGCGTTGTGTTATTAAACAAATTTTCTCGATGCATTTTGTTGGGTACTAAAATTGAAAATTTGCAACTTGCTCCCGAGAAGCTGCACCGCATACGGGTTCGATATTTCCTTTTCGGTGAACCTTCGGGATCGCGTGAAAGGCGATTCATGGTCGAAAAGGCTCGCTACGAGAGGATAAGGTGGAGGATACGACGGTCGATGGGCGTCGGATCTCTCGAGCAGATTTGCCTGGAAACGCGGACGGAAAATCCGGATCGCCCGGGGGTCTCCCCGAGGAAGTCGAGTTCTCTCGATCGCGCCGTTTCGGGCGTCGTCCCGCGACGGGATCTCCAGAAACGGATTAGAAGCGGAAACGCCTGGCGCACCTTTCGACGGGCGAGGCGCATAAGAGCGCTGTGTGTCACCGGCGTGCAACAAGTTGCCTTCGCTGGCGCACTCGGGTGGCCCCTTTCCTCGCCCGTCCCCGGCCTCGTCTCTGCCGAGCCAGCCACCCCGCATTAAATCATTTTTAAACGTCCTCACGATCGCGCGAGCGACTTTTATTCGGCCGATAAAACCCCGGAGGTGCGACGGGGTCATTAGTCCTTCCCGGCCTGCGTGGAAGAAGACGAGCCTCTGCTGCATCCGGCAAATGGAGCTTTTCCTCCAACCCCTCCAGATACCAGCCGCGACGTCTCTCTCACACTCTCCAGCTTTTCAAGTTCCACGTTCCCTCGATTTTCGGAAGTCCTTTCTCGAGAATCGGGACGTTACCCGAGGGTACAATGAGACCTTTCATGCTCAATCCTTTTCCGCCAAGGCGTCGATTGGTCCCCTGGAGCGGGATCGGGCCCCTTAAAACAATGTGACGTATTACCATTACGGAACTCTTTTACAGGGAAGGATTTATTTTCCCGTAACGTCCCACCTTCCTAGGCGGTATCGTTTGAAGGAATCTCAGACGTTTGATTAGGCGAATCCCCGGAAATTCTGTGGATTCCGGAAACCCACTGGGCACGCATCGATTCGCCATTAATGACTACGGCGCACCGGGGCGCGCACGAAATCCGCGGCCTTATCCCCGCTTGCGTCCGATTCGGGCGGAACGACCCCCCGGCTATTCGGCCGAGAATCGGAAAGGCTTCTTCCCGCTGCTGCGGCGATCTTGGCGGAAACGTCCCCCGCGCTAATAAATCCGTCCATTGCCGTGCCTCTCTATCGAGGCCGGTCCGCGCTCATAGATGGGCCCGGCGGCAGCGTCGACGGCACCGGAGGTAATTGGTAACGCAGTTGAAACTATGCACGGAATTTACGAGGGTCGGGTCAGCTATGTTGTCAGAGTTTAGCCAGTCCTCTGCGCTTCTCCCTTCCTCTCGCTGCACCCTGCGAACGGTTCGCGGCTCCACTTCGGTCGGTAGCCATCCTTTAATAACGGCAAAGCCCTCGGCTCCCTGTCGGTCCCGGCCGGCCTATCCGCGGCTCCGAGCGGACTGGTTGACGGATCGACTGATTGATCGATCGATCGATTGCCCGGTTTAAGCCAGCCTTCCTCGGCGCTCTATTCGCGCGCGTTACGTCGAGCGCAGTTTCGCCGGTCCGCCGATGCGGATGCGTTCGCGGATGCACTCGCGGACGCGAGCCGGTGCAGCCGCGAACCATGCTCGCGACCGACGACCGAACCGTAAAATTTTCTGTCGTAAACACGTCCCCCCGAACTCCGCCCTGTTCCTCTTTACTCCGATGGCGTTTTTTTTCGATTTTATTGCCTGGGAATCGGGAGGTTTCATGACGGAATATTTTATTCCCTTTATGATTAATGGGAGGCGTCGCATTGGTGGATCCACCGTTGAGGTCGGTTTTACAGGAAGTGGAGCACAGGGAAGTTGTAAAGGAAAATCGAAAGTAATCGCGCAATTGAGTATTCGGGGTGTAGGTACGTCGGGTCGGAAATGTTTACCTTATATATCTGTACCTCGTAAACGCGCTCGAGGATTTGGAGTATAATTTGAGAATTTAAGGGGGAAGGACGTTAATGAAATCGGTCTCTATTGAGCCTTAAATATGGACTTATGTTCCTTTCGGGAAAGGTGAGGTTAAATGAGCAGTAGATCGAGACTCGGTTAAACCTTCGAAACCTCAATTTTCAAATACTTACAATTAGTCGGGTGTTCCCCTTCACCATTAGCCCTAGAAATTGAGTTTTAAGTACATTTGAGATATTTATGATTATATTTTTTGCGAATGCAACGATACAATGAACTCATATTTCTAACACAGGTACTTACGTTTCCCAATGAATTTTACTCAATCTTTCTCCAGTGGCTAGTGAATTGAAAAGGTTTTTCAAGTTTCAATTTAATCGAAACGATCCGAGGACTTTGAGGTTCTAGGGAAAAAGAAATTAACTCCGAGGTCCTAGGGAAATTAAATGAGATCGAAATCTCCGCCGGCGTATTAATGATCAAAAGATTAAAGGATTTAGAGGTTCAACTGAGATTATTAATTTGGATTCGGGTGGTGTTTAGTTTCGGATAGTGTTTTAGTTTAGTTAAAAATTATCCGTTTACTGATAACTGATCGTAAAACCGTGTTCACTGTTTTTGTCTTCAACCAGTGTTTAACGGCTCTTTGGGTATACTAGAAATTGCGACAATCTTTTGGTCTCATCCTCCTTACGAGACCGAACCCGAAACCTTGCAGCCTCTAAATTTCAGCGCCTAAATCCCGTCTACGTTCAAAGTACAAAGCTAAGGCCAACATACCGCAAACACATATCGCTCCTATGGATTCCATAGGGATAAATCCCGTCCCTGTTCCTAGCATACCCTACATTGCTCTTCTACCTACCGTTTCCCCTAGAGGGCGGAAAGGATCGCAAAATCACGACGAAAACTTGTATGCTCAGTGGATGCAGGTCGAAATGCACCGACCGTCAACGTCGATCCTCGATATTAACCTCGATATGCCGGAGAATATCCGAAAATACCTTCGGGATATCCTGTGGCCACATATTTTCCGAAAGGCTCCTCGCGAGGCTTCCTCTGGACTTCCGGAACCTCCTCGGCTCGAGACTCGAAAGCAATTCGCGGTAATCCCGGCAAGGTAGTACCCTCAACCGGAAAGGGGATAAATCGTAGGTGTAATGGGTTTCCGCGGGCGCCAATTTCCCAGAGAGTCCGGGCCTACGGTTTTGCATAAGCAAGTTAAAACGTTTTTCGAAAGTTTTAGTTGAATAGGGGCGTCGTAAACGAGGACGGACGGTGCACCGAGGCCGCGCCGGAAGTACTTGGGAATAGTTTCGCCCGTTTCTGAATATCGAGCGAGGGCACCGAAGAAATTATACAAAAAACACACACTGGGCACGAACCGGCCATTTAATGGTTTTATTACACGGCTATTGTTGCAATTTATCCCGGCCGCCCCAGGTATAATATATTGCACCGCGGCCGAAATATATTGCGGTTAAAGCGAGCACATTTGACCCAAATGTGTAATCACAATGGGGTGGAAATTCTCTCGCTAATAGCAATTCAAGTTGCGCGCATTAAGTCTCGCTTTGTGTTATATTAAAATTCCTGGATAATTATTATCGCCGGAATTTATTGCATTAGTTCGACTGGACCGATCAATTGAACTCCGGCGATACGAAAAGTTAATATCATTTCCGACAGAAACTGACGAGTCTACTCGAATATTTTCGGTAGCGAAGAATCGAAAACATATTTTTACATTCGCCAATAAGGATTTAACGGTGATTTAACGTTCCAGCAGTTTGATACATGGGTTATGGCTTTGATCTTTCACCTTATTGTTAGTGAATTAGAGTACAATTTTCGTTTCTGTATTTTTTTTCTTAATTTATAATCGTATCATCCATTATATTTATCACCGTTATACATTAGATCATTAAGTAACGAGGTCGTAAATCCCTGAGTTCTTGCTACGTAATACTTCGTTACGAGGAAGGTACATATATCCTCTTTGCTGTCTTCGTCGATGCTCGTGTGTGCAGAGGCTATAGATACGCGTTTCACGGTAAATCGAGCTGGTAAGAATCTTTGAACATCTGGCTTCTTGGGTCCTTTCGTGCTCCTGGGTTTCGTGAAAGAACATTTGTCCTTTTTTTTCGTCTGAAACGGTATTTCGCATTAGTGGTGGTGGGTAAGCTTCAGCCAATTGTATCAATAACAGGAGTATCTAAGGGACGAAAGGAACATCCAGGTTCGCTGAAAGGAAGAAGCTTGACCTCTTTACCGGATATCAGTTTCAGCTTGACTTCTATTTAATAATTCAAAGTAGCCACGTTCGATATAAATAATAACTATCTTGCTCTAAACCAAGTGTTTCTCGGATAGATCGACCAACGGCATCGATTAAAAAAATGAAAGCGATCGTCGGTGCCTAAACAGCAAATTTCTTATCAATTGATGTTATGGAAAACGTCATTCAGTGCGCTTCGATTATCCCCCAAAAGTCCATCATCCGATCATCCCCGTCCTACTCTAATTCATAAGAATAACGAAGAACATCTACATCTTGCGTCTGTCCCTTTTTGGCACGCAACAAACGTTTCTCCTTAAAACTCCCACCAACCCGTTCCATCCTTCCACATATCATCGCGAAAATATTTCCCCGCAGTTTCTCTCACGGAGAGAAAAGGGCCCCTCCAGGGAACGATTAGAAAAGTGGTTCCGCTTGAATCGAAGCATTAACCGGCGGCCTCGAAAAGTGACTCGCCATTATCACCCTCGCATTACCGGGGCCGGGAGGAGAGGGCGAAAGTCATTAGTCTCGCGTAGGGTTCATTAAAAGGTTAAAAAGCTCCCGAAAGCGGGCTTGGGCGCAAAACGGGAGCTTGAATCGAAAGCTCTCGGTCAAAGGCGCCGCGGGGCGTCGGGACGCCGGTAATCGCCGCGACGTCGCTATTCGGGCTCTCATGCCGACGAAGGACTCGGAGCTTCAGCGCCCTCCGCCTCTAATACGCGCACAATACGTTACACATACGTTACTCACCATGCGAGGGTGGCGGGGCGCGACTATGCGGGTGCGCGCGTCGCCGCCGCTTAAATACCGCCAACGGTGGCGCCGCCGCGCGGCGCTCGCTCGAACGCCGCAACCACGTGCAAGGCGCGCGCCTCTGCTCCAACTTTGCGCGCGGCCGCAGGAATAAATGCACCGGCGCGCGCGCGCACGCGTCAGTGTACGTATAGTGGAGCGTACGGAACAAGGGTAGCTCGCGCCGCGAAGCGGCGAAGGAACGCGGAGGGTTAATGCATCAACATCAAAGTGGCTTGCCGGTACAATTATTGCACTCGACACACAGGTAGTGGGCTGCAGGCCCAGGGCCGACGCTATTCGAGCCCGGACGGGCCACCGGCGTCGACGCGAATTCGAAGGTACGCTTGGTTTCCGTTCGTTTACTTTTCGAGAGGTGAATCGATATGAATGGGTTCCATATCGTGAAATCCGTTCATACGTTTTTGCGTTTGATCGCCTGTCTACTTGTTGGTCACGTGTACGGATTAACGCTCAACGACGAAGCCGCATGGTCGATTGCATCTACTTAACGTGACGTCAAAGTGGCTTCAAAGTGTTTCCCGTTTATGGAACTTTTCTCCGAACCGGGTGTACCGAATCGTTTGTAACTTTACAACGCGAATATGGAGTCTACGAGGAAGGTCCTGACGACCATGAAATTTAAATTTTTTAAGAATTGTTTGAGGGCATTTTTTTAATTTTGTTTAAGATATTCAATTTCATGGGTGTCGGGATCTTTGTTATAGCCTTCATATTCGTGTGTAAAGTTTGAAACGATTCGGTACCCCCAGTTCAGAGAAATGTTTCATGAACGATTGACCGCGCTGATGCCATTTTCTTTTTATGGAATTCTTATTATGGAAATTTTCTAGTCCCTTCCGGATATCACGTCTGCAGATAAGATGTTAAGGGAGACCCTGGCTACAGAAATTAGAGGTCGTGGGGCCGATTTGGATTATACAGTAGTTATTGCTAACGAAGGGGAGAAAAGTATTACTCGCTGGGACTTCAAAGGAATGGCCGATTTTATGCCGGGAACACTGTTTTAATTTCGCGGTACTCTTAGAGCCCTTTCAGGAGAGGCAATTTGGCGGCGCTTCTGAGAATCTCTGCCTTTTGAAAATACCGAAGGTATATTCCGGACTTCGCACACAGGCACAGCCTCGAAAAAGTCGCTCCGCTCGCCACGATACCGAAAATTGAATTGTTGATTTCGCGCAAGGTCGCAACTACAGTAATGGTCATTTATGAAATTACTACTTGGGAAAAGCGCCATTGAATCGCTATCAAAACCGCAAGACGGCGCTGCAGCGTTCTCGAGGAACGCTGCCAAGTTACCCCCTCCGAAGAAACCCTTAAACCGCAATGAAAGTGTCGTTTTAATTCAACGAATAATGGAACGATGCTTGTGGGATAAACAAGATGGCGGACGCCCTGGATTTATAAAATGGGGACTGCCGATGGTCGATCCCGTTTCAATTGAACGAAACAAAAGTAGCCAGTTGGAGAATTGTGTTTCAATTGTGTTCTCAAGTGGGAATCGCATGCGGGCACCGAGAGTCTCCATCCGGCCCTGTTCGCGGTACACACACGACCCACACGGTCAGCCCCATCCACCCTCTTCACCCCGCCATTACGTCCCGTCGGCGTGTCCGCGTAAACGCGTATACGCGTCGTCCGGCGAAAGCTCGTATATTACATTCTTCTCGGTTTAGCTCGTCAGCCATTAATTTTAGAAAAGTATGCGCTCTACCGGCGCCGTCCACCTATCTCACCTCCGCGAAATCTCATATCGCGGCGCGAAGAGAGGATCACCCCCTGAAGTGGAATCCCTGCCGGGACCTATCTAGGTCCTAGGACAACGTCACTGATCTGCCTATTTCTCAAGTGAAACTTCTTTTGGCAGGGGGTAAGCCTAATTCGCGACACGAAACAGCGTCACAAGGTTTGTTCGTTTTGCCTACCCTTTTCACACTTTTACGAAAAGTCTACACTTTGGCGTTCCTTTTGACGGAAGTGACGCAGACGTAGCTATTCGTTTTGCGAGGCATCTACCCCTAGTGCACACTTTCTCTACACTTTCTACCCTCGATCCCGAGCTAGTGCAAAATGTTATAAATGTCTAGGCCGTGAATTCGGCGGCGAATTTCAGAATTGAAAAGTCCAACAAACAGGAAAATACAAAGTTTGTCCCAAGATCTCAACGTGATATAAATAGAAATGATTAAGACATTTTCTTCGTGTATAGAGCGATTTAGCGTTTTAATTTTGTATGTAATCATTTAAAAATTTTACAGTCATTATTTATTCCAAATTATGTATTGATTTGCAATTTATTTATTTCCAATTATTATGCATTCCTGCATCATATATTATCCCTATCGTCGTCGTTTGCTAGAATATGTAATGGAGGAAGCGTTACATCTTCATTTTCATCATCCGATTCTAATAGCCCCAAAATTGCATACTGTCCCGCTAAATCGGCCATCTTGTACTTTCTTGAGCTTTCTGACGTTCGGGACGGCGACGAATGTGTATCAACCCTTCTGCACCTTTCAAGAAAAGTGTAGTACCCTCGTTACCCTCGAGGGCAGAGAACGCGAAGAAACCTACAATGAAAAATACCGGGGGGGCAAGTACAAAATATGCTGGTGTTTGGTACTACGTCTTGTTTCTCTGCTGCGCCTCACCTTTCGACCCCTTATTTGTTTACAGAGCGCTAAAAGCTGTCCCTCGGCCGCTCGCCGTTTGGGTTTTTTTCCCGACCGAAACGAGGCTCGGCACGGCTCTGATCCTTTCTTATTTCGTCCTGAGTTTTCAGTCTTACGCGGAGAGTCCTCGGACGCGCTTCGGGTGTGACAAGCTCATAGAGAGTCTATTTATCGAGAGTTCTAGCAGTGATTTTTGGGTGTTCGAGCGAAAAGCTGGCAAGCTGAGCTGACATCAATGTCCAGCGAGTAGCTACGATAACTCAAGCTGTAATTCATCAAAAAGGTTCGAGTGATTCCAATAGCTTCTAAGAGAATTCAAGGAAGTTTAACTTTTATTGTGCCACGTTTCTAGGAACGTCAAATGTTCCACTCTACTCTAATTACCCTCGGAATTGCAGTATCGAGGTTTTTAATGTTTTTCTTTTTATATATATATATAAACGTTTTCCACAACCTCGAAATCACCCAGTTCATTGGAATTCCTGTCTATGAAAAATTCAAGAAGCACTCCGATTCAATTGCGAAACTTATCCGCGGTACTTATCGCTTTGTATGAGTGAAGCTGTAGGCCGTTTTTTTATATTGTCTTTTATTGTTAACACGGGTTTTGAATTTATTCCGTACTAGATTTATGTATGTGGGAGGTAGAAGTGGTAAGGGTGGTGTGTGGTCCTTGTCTTGGTTTTTGGATCAAATTGCGGTATTTATTGATAATTTGTTTATATGAGGGAAGGACAATTTATATGTTATCGGACAGATTAAATATAGCAATTCGAGTGAAATATGGAATATGAGAAAGCTTACTTGCGTGCTATTTTGTTCGAACGTTTTTTTTTTAATCCGTATTTTTCTCCATCACGTTTATTTACCTGTATGGCACCCGCCGAAGTTTTCCGATAGGTTGAGTTTAGCTTAAACTATTTTGTGTTTGATCGTTTTTATAAAGAATCGGTATTTTACTCCATCACGTTTATTTACCCGTGTGGCACCCGCTGAAGCTTTCCTATATGATGAGTTTAGCTTTAAAGCATCGTTCTTTTTAAAAGCGTGATAGCTTTTGATTTACCTGTATCGCTCCACTTCGGTTTTTACGAGGTGGAAAAATAAATATTTCATGCTCGTGGACATTTCATCCATGGGTGAAACATTCTTGATTCGATATTTCTTACGCATTATTTATGATTGTACATTTCCAAACAAACTCCAGAGTAATACGTTGGATTTGGTAATACTTGGTAATACCTACGATGTACAAATTTAATTAAATATCATAAACAAAATCGTAAGCTTTCATTTTGATAATTAAATACATGTCACTAGAGCTCATCAAAGTGCAAACATGTCACTAGAGCTCATTAAAGTGCAAACGTGTCACTAGAGCTCATCAAAGTGCAAATATGAAATTTGTTCATTCGTCACCTTATTACATCTGTGTTACGGTCATGAATCATCGATTATGCCTTGTCGATATAAATTATACGCTGACAAAACGGTGCCAAAAATCAGAGTCATAAAGGTCTTAAAGTATCCAGCGGACGTATATCCCGCTATCTGCTTTAATTTCACAATCTGAGGTGATTTATGGTAACATCGATAGCCTCAAACAAATTAGGCAACCTGTGGCTTAATAGGTACATAATGTTCGGATCCGCTTATTGCAGATGAAATCACCTGTTACGTGGCACCTTCAAATTTCGTACTACCTCGTCAGACGACAAGCATTTAGAGGCAGCTTGCAAGCACCTTGTTCGTCTAGTCCAAATTACGCGTACATTAGCTTGGAAGTATTACAGCGAATAGCTCACTGTTTTCGACATTAGTATCGGCATTATGCGGTATTTACCCCACAATAATTACCGCTTTAATATGACACGCTTCGCGTTAAAATATTTATTTAGCGTGTTTATTCCTGAAGTCACAGGTGCTATACAAAAAATTTTACCCAAATCATTTTGTAATCGTCTCGAAATATTTTGCATGATATTTCCATCGTTTAATTCAATGTTGTTCGGACTTTAAGAGGTATATGTAGAAAATTACTGTAGGATCAAATTTCAAGTGTCAGGATTAACATGAACGGTTGATTTGTTAATAAAAAATTAATATA